>NC_083763.1:3437341-3647341 GCF_963514075.1 Conger conger | reverse complement strand
GCCATGTCGCCCCCATAGTGTCATTAGCATCAGTAGCCTGGCTGATAATGTACTGTTAACATCAGTAGCCTTGCTGGCTGAGATTGTGTTGTTAGCCTCGTTAGCCCTGCTGGCTGATATTGTGTCATTAGCCTCAGTAGCCCTGCTAGCTGACATTGAGTCATCAGCATCAGTAGCCCTGCTAGCTGACATTGTGCTGTTAGCATCCGTGGCACTGATAGCTGATATTATACTGTTAGCATCACTAGCCCTGCTAGCTGACATTGTACCGTTAGCACCAGTAGCCCTACTGGTTGACACTGTGCCATTAGCATCAGTAGCCCCGCTAGATGACATTGTGTTGTTAGCCTCAGTGGCACTGCTAGCCGCTGTTGTGTGGTTAGCCTCAGTAACCTGGCTGGCTGATATTATACTGTTAGCATCACTAGCCCTGCTATCTGAGATTGTGTCATTAGCCTCAGTAGCCCTGCTAGCTGATATTGTGTCATTAGCCTCAGTAGCCCTGCTAAAACACTGCTTCGCTGTGTCACACTCTCACAAACTGACTGAAAGCATTGAAATGGAATCATGAGCACAGGAATATTTGCATTTCTGTGGGAAAACACAGGGATTTGCTGTACGAGCTCTAAGCAGCAACCTAACCAGTTTTGTATGGAGCCATTGTACCATTACAGGGGAGCATTCAATCATTCAGTTCCCATCAATACAAGGGCCCAGCGAAACTCAATACAGCAAATAACATCACACTGCGGGCTGCTGGGAATTGGAGTCCTATTCACATTGTGCTGTTGGGTTGTGGTAATCAATGCGGTTTCCCTTGGGATTCAAGCACCAGACACATGTACACTATCAGAAATAAAGTGACAATGGAGGTTTTGAGTTTTTGTTCTTCAAGGATCTAATTTCCACAAATGTACCCTGAAAGTACAGTCATGTGCTCTTTGGGTACAAATGAAAATGTTTTCCAAGCCAAAAATCGGGCTTGGGGAACATTTTTAAGTATGTATAGCAGGGGTGTCAAACTGAATTCCCAGGGGGCCGCACTGTCTGCCGGTTTTTGTGGTTGCCTTTTAATCAGCTGTCAATTAAGGCCTTGAGAGCAAGGTGTGTGGATTCTTTACCCAATCAAAGACTTAAATGAACCACAGGTGCCGGGAACAACCGGAAAACCAGCAGGCACTGCGGCCCTCCAGGACTGGAGTTAAACCTGCAGACACTGCGGCCCTCCAGGACTGGAGTTAAACCTGCAGACACTGCGGCCCTCCAGGACTGGAGTTAAACCTGCAGACACTGCGGCCCTCCAGGACTGGAGTTAAACCAGCAGACACTGCGCCCCTCCAGGATTGGAGTTAAACCAGCAGACACTGTGGCCCTCCAGGACTGGAGTTAAACCAGCAGACACTGCGGCCCTCCAGGACTGGAGTTAAACCTGCAGACACTGCGGCCCTCCAGGACTGGAGTTAAACCCACAGACACTGTGGCCCTCCAGGACTGGAGTTAAACCTGCAGACACTGCGGCCCTCCAGGACTGGAGTTAAACCAGCAGACACTGCGGCCCTCCAGGACTGGAGTTAAACCTGCAGACACTGCGGCCCTCCAGGACTGGAGTTAAACCTGCAGACACTGCGGCCCTCCAGGACTGGAGTTAAACCAGCAGACACTGCGGCCCTCCAGGACTGGATTTAAACCAGCAGACACTGCGGCCCTCCAGGACTGGAGTTTGCCACCTGTGATATATAGGGTTCAGCGACAAGAATCTGTACCTTGAATTTGGCCGTTCGTGGACCTTTATTTCTGAAAGTCCATGGCAGAGACGAGGAGAAGATTAAAAATCTGGCTCTGGGAGACGGCGACCAGCCAGAAGAGCCAGTTCTCGCCGGAGCTGGGAGATGAGTGTGTGGCGTGTTCCCAAAACCATCGCCAGGCAGCACCTGAGGCTCATTAGCACGCCCGGGTAGCCACAGGTGTGCGTCTGCTCCGCCTCCCCCCCCCCCCTCACCCCCCCGCATTCCCGGAGCTGCCTCCCACGCCAACAGAGCAGTGCAGTGCATTCTGGGATTGCGCAACCCTTTACTGATTAACTCTGGAAGCTTCTCTGCTGTGATGCCTCAAGGCCTGGCGGGGAGCCGGCCTTTCTGCATGCCACTGCTGCAGGGACAAACCACCGCCGCGATGGGAGAGACGAATGTGTTTTTATACGTGTACGCGGTTCTGTGCCGAAGCCCTGGGGCCGGTTGTACAAGCTGGAGGTGTTGAACTGTTAAGTTGGTCGTAGTTACGTCTGGCGTTTGGTGTGGACAGATTACTGAACGTTATCATTCCGTCAGTGTGGACACTTACGTCGTTGTAGCTATAGTTATAGTTATTGGCGTGGACAGGGCAAGTGAGTTCAGTCAGTCGGCGTTAATGGCGATGGTGGGAGGTGAAGTCCGTGGATGATTGGCTGGACTACATCTCCCATCAGCGCCTCTGTGAAAATGTAGTTTTTTCCACCGACTGTTCTCTCCAAGATGGAGCCCCCATTGCAGGTGGGGGAGTTATATAAGTGCGAGGAGCTGGTTCACGCAGGAATCTGGAGGGCTCTGAAACAAGTAGCTAATTAGTAGTGTGCCAGATTAGGTAGGGTTGAAATTAAAAACTAAAGGATGGTAGATCTCCGGGAACAGGCTTAGGCAGGATTCTCCCTCCGAAGCAGATGTTCTGACCTGCGAGGTCTTCCGAGTATTCATCATGTCCATCTGGAGCCGACACACTACAGGAGCAGAGCTGGCTCGAGGCAAGGACCAAAGGACAGCGTTTCAGATAGCCGGTTCTTAAGGTTACGGGAGAATTGCCCAACTTCAGCGACATAAAGGTCAAAGCACAAGAAATCATGTTGTCACTTCAAAGGGCCTCTCTGTCAACAGTATTTCACATTCACCATGAACAGAATCAAAATGGGAAAATCTAAAAATAAAACTTCAGCAGGCCTGATGTGTAGTACGTCCCGACTACATCTCGCAGCAGAAAACAATCGCTGTTTTTCAAGCATCTTTACTAGTTTTAATATGCTGTGGCCATTAATAAACGTTTTTTCTATCCGTTTCAACTTCTGTTTTAAGAGCAGATTTGTAATTGCTAACCTTCCTCTCTCAGTTGTGCGTGGGTCTTTGTGGAATGAGTAGGAATCGGGTCTAATGTTTTTCTTTCGACATTGACTGGCATATGCTCAGGGTCCCCTGCAGATATGAGGCAAGCCAGACAGACAAGAGGTGACTTTGTACTCTCCATGAAGGGTAGAGCGACAACACTCACACTGGGTTTTAGTGCAGCCAATTAAATATTTCCTAACATCTGCCTTTGCTGCGATTTTGCAGTAGTTAAGGCATGCTGGATCGTGGGGAAGTCTGCCATAGAGGATTTTTTGGACAGTTCCTTGTTTTCAACACCCCTGTAGGGGAAATTTCTCAACTGATTTAGGTGCTGTCATGCTATGAAGCTCCGCATTCAGCAGATCATTACTTGTACCATGACACTGCCAGCGTGATTAAATCTTCTGGGCTTGATGGCGGATCTCCATCGGCCATTCGCAGATTGGAGTCTGACAAAATGTTACTTGTTCATTTCCTAATTGTTTGATAATTAATTGACGTAACATTTATGTTCATCGTCAATTTCGCTACGGACTTAACGGAAGCTGCGTCTGTTGGGCTGCAGCCGAGTCTTACGCAAAGGGCCTCTGGAGGCTGGTCCACACGGAAGAACATTTCAAAGACATAACCTTCACTGTGACGAACAGGCAGTGCCCTGAATGCAGTAAAAAAGGACATGGTGGCAAGTGTGTGTGTGTGTGTGTGTGTGTGTCAGTGTGTGTGTGTGTGTGTGTGTCAGTGTGTGTCAGTGTGTCTGTGTGCGTGTGTGTGTGTGTGTGTGTCTGTGTCCGCGTGTGTGTCAGTGTTTGTGAGTGTGTGTGTGAGTGTGTGTGTGAGTGTGTGTGTGTCAGTGTGTGTGTGTGTCAGTGTGAGTGTGAGAATGTGTGTGTGTCAGTTTGAGTGTGTGAGTGTGTGTGTGTGTGTGTCAGTGGCCTGAAAAAGGACATGAGGAATACATGGTGAGTGTGTGCCATCATTCAGACGGCAGTGCTCTTGGTGTATTAAAGCGGTGGGCTGGGATTGGGTGCAGTGCTCTCGGTGTGTTAAAGCGGTGGGCTGGGATTGGGTGCAGTGCTCTCGGTGTATTAAAGCGGTGGGCTGTGATTGGGTGCTGCAGGTTTGCTGCGCTGTACGCGTCTTACAGACGACTTCGCTCCGACTGATGTGAGTGGTGACAGTGTCATGTTTACAGTGGTGGGTGAATCACGACTTGAAGAACATGCTTTACTGAAGATGAGCCATCAGATCATTGTGCCTTATGGAGGATATTTCATGTTTTAAAAATATGGTACGACGACGTATGTTACATTTTTATGTTAATGTTAGTTCAAATATTCACAAAATATCCTAAATAAATGTTTAAAATTCTTATTTCAAAACTAATGTAAAGCTCTACATGTAGAGGTTGTTTTGATAATTTTGTAAAAGGACCTATCAATCGTCCGCAAACTTCAAAAAAAGTTTTCATTTCATGACCTGAATTTATTTTCGATATGTACAGAAAAAAGAGAGGAAATGGAGGTATTTAGTCTAGACCGGCTAGATCTACTATCCTGTCGGTTTTCATTTGTTTGGGTTGGAGTGAAAACCTACAGGACAGTAGATCTCCGGGTCCTGGAGAGCTGCAGGGGCGTGCTGGGGTCCTCACTCCTGGTCCTGGAGAGCCACAGGGTGTGCTGGGGTCCTCACTCCTGGTCCCGGAGAGCCGCAGGGTGTGCTGGGGTCCTCACTCTGGTCCTGGAGAGCCGCAGGGTGTGCTGGGGTCCTCACTCCTGGTCCTGGAGAGCCGCAGGGTGTGCTGGGGTCCTCACTCCTGGTCCTGGAGAGCCGCAGGGTGTGCTGACTCTTATTATGACGACTCAGCACTTAATTGATTACACAATTAACTCGCCTCACCTGGTTTTCTTGGGTATGAAATGGTTGCTAATATTAAGGGCGGGAAAACCAGCACACCCTGTGGCTCTCTAGCACCATGCCTGAAGATCACTGGTCTGGACTGAGATGAGACGGGAGGAAGAGAGGGCGTGGGATGGGGAACAGGGGAACGTCGGCACTGGAAGGTGTGGGGAGGGAACGTCGGCGCCGGGCGATGGCTTCACGCCCCAGCGGGAGGGCCGCAGCTTCTGAGGGGCGGGGGGCCCCCGCTCCGTCTCCATGGTGACCTGCGGGGCCGCGCGCCGAGGTGTGAGCGCGCGCGTTCCTCGCCGGGGCGACGGGGCGGTGGACTCACCCCTGAGTCACGGCTCCCGAAGCGGGAGGGGCGTCACGCGGGGAATCCCAGGCGCCCTGGGAATGTTGCGTCTGTCCCACGCCGCTCAGACACGCCGCCGACGGTGCTCACGTGTGAACGCGCGAGGCTCTCTCCTCTCTCTCTCTCTCTCTCCCTCTCTCTCTCTCTCTCTCTCTCTCTCTCTCTCCTCTCTCTCTCTCTCTCTCTCTCTCTCTCCTCTCCCTCTCTCCCTCTCTTCTCTCTCCTCTCTCTCTCTCTCTCTCTCTCTCTCCCTCTCTCTCATCTCTCTCTCTCTCTCTCTCCTCTCTCTCTCCCTCTCTCTCTCTCTCTCTCTCTCTCCTCTCCTCTCTCTCTCTCTCTCTCCCTCTCCCTGGGAACGTCAAACGCCGCTTTTAAACGCGGTTCATTTAACCCTCTCGCCGTAGTCGACCGGGGGGTTTCGGGTGCGTTGCGAATGTTGCATCAGCGGCGCGAGGAGAAATTATTTTTATCAGCGAAAGAGGCTCTTACACAAGCGGGTTATATAACCCGCTCGGCGTCCGTTTTAAACATTTCCAGTCGAAGACGTGAACTGAACTGTCGGGCAGCTCAGTAGTAGAAGCTCCAGCAGGTCAGAGTGGGGGTAACGCATTCTTTTTAAAGCAGTTTTACTGCAGGGCTACGCTCCAGCTACCTGCAAGTCAGACACCTGCCTGACTGTTGTAAGGCCCCGCGCACCGTGTCATGTACAAACAGGCCTTTGCACTAGCGATCGGCAAAAACACAGCCACAGCTGCCTAGGTTTACTGCTGTGTGTCACAGGCTAAAACACAACTGGGTATAAAATAACGGAAGCTTAAGTAGGTGATTGTAGCCCTTTCCCGAAATCCGTACCTCGGTGCACGTTCGTCGGACCGACCGACGGGCGGGGATCACGGGGGGGAAATGGCAGGACGTGTTGCTGAGGGGCATTGCGGGTCATGAGCCGCCCACAGCTATGTCTGTCCTGGAGTTGGGACTGGGATAGAGTGTAGAAATAAACACGCTGGGCAGGTGCGAGATACCAGGGCAATGCCATGAGGGGGCAGGACGTTGTTTTGTTTTTTCCCGACCGCTGTGACAGTGCCCTGTTGTTTTCAGACTCCAATTATGGCGGAATTGTTTTGAGAGAAGAACAGTGATGTGAGAAAAGCAAAGCCCCTCTGGGCTTCGTGCTGGTGCTCAGACATGGAAGTCCGTCTGTAAGGATAAATACACTGTAAAAGAAGTCTGTTTATTAAGGGTTTAGACTTAAAGTCTATTCTTTTTCTCTCAGGTAGAAAATGTGAGCTTGTTTGAAGTTACCTTTTGTCTTATTTGGCTAAAGAAAGTAATAGAAATAAGACTTTTAAGTATAAATGGCCTCTAGCCTTGGGGCTAAAGTACATGACTGGGACCCAGGAGGTTGGTGGTTCAAGGCCAATGTAGCCACGATAGGATCAGCACCTTTAATTACCTGCATTGCTCTAGGGCGATTGTCTCCTTAGTCTAATCAACTGTAAGTTGCTTTGGATAAAAGCATCAGCTAAGTGAATGATTTATTAAAATAATTTAACCATATGATGGGCACCAGGGTATAAATCAGCATCCACCTTTTCCTTAGGCCATTACCTGTAGAGGCAGGTAATTTCCATTAGGGCAGGAATCCGTGAGGGCTGAGGACTGATGGTTTTCCATCCTCTCTCTTCCTGGGGAGTCGGGTGTGAAGGCAGACAAGTCCGGCCCATCAGTAGCACTATTACCCAGGAGAAAAGAAAAACCGCTGCTGGCTTTGGATTCAGTTGATGATCCCTGCCTTAGGGTTGAGGGTTGCTGTTATCTTTATCCCTAAATTATAGGGACATCGGGAGTATCTGTAGATACCGACTGTCTCTGAGACACGGCCCCTTCAGTGAACGCTGAACAGCCTGCTTCGTCCTTCTCAGGGAAACGAGGGAGGGAGAGAGAGAGAGAGAGAGAGAGAGAGAGAGAGAGAGCTCCAGGGTGCTGACCCAGAAATTCACCCCCTCTCCAAACCCCCCCCCCCCCCAAAAAAAAAAAAAACTAATGATGATTTTCTCTGACTGTCTGGCTGTGTGGGTGCCCTCGCCCTCCCCTGTCTCCCCTGTCTCCCCTGGCTGTGTTCTCTGTTCGACAGGGTCTGAGGTTCGGCCCTGTGGCCCCACGTTCCAGGGGGACTTCTGTCGATGCCCGTCATAAAGCCATTCAATAGGACTGTTCACTAAACTAGACATGAAGATGCAACAGAGAAGGATTATGAAAAACAGGATACTTGATCTTACCCTTAAAGGGCCAGTGTGGGTGCAGGGTTCTGTTCCAACCAAGCACACCTGACTCTACTAATGGTGGTGCTTTAATGGATGCTCAGTACAATCTGGTGTGTAACTGCTTGGTTGGAACAGAACCCTGCACCCACACCGTTGTGGGTAAGATTGAGTGTCCCTGTGATAAGAGATGGGAAGAGCAGGCTAGACACCATGTGCAAATCTCATGTGTGACTACACCAGCACATGCCAATGCAGTTCTTCAGTCTCCCTTTCCGTTCCCTGAACCGTCTCCTTCAACTGTCCAATGCCCTTGCAGTGACCACGCTCCCACCAGGGGGAGCTGTGGAGCGCTGTGAGCAGGTGGCAGCCGGGGGGGAAGTCCATAGAAGAAGAGAGCGTGCGAGCACACGATTGATGAGAAGAGGAGCAGTCGATGGGGCCGACCGATCCGGCTGTCTGCTCACCGCAGGAACGGCTCAGAATAGCACAGCAGCAGCATTCCCGCCCGGGATTAAATAACCTCCGCGCTCACGTGAGGGGAACGCCAAACTGACACGTCCTACGTAGTCTGCGCTGAGAGGAAGCTCATTTTAAAACGTCGCAGTCACTTGTGTTCACTCGCACACAATTTACGCAGCGAAACCGACACAATAATGGCCGTGACTATAAAACTGTGACTAAACCCACACTCAGTCTGGCTGTAAATCGCGAGGCCTCGAAGCCCCCGGTAGTCCCCGTTCACTGCATCTCTCTGTTTGCTCCGGTCCCGTCTGTGTGTCCCTGGTGTCTTCGCACAATGAGCGCAGTGTTTCCCGGGAGCCGCCGCGGGCCGTTCTCTGCAGATAAGCGTTTAAGGAAGCGGTCCGCGCGGGACGCTACATCTGGCTACCTCCCAGCGCAGCCCGGCTGCGTGCCGCAGTGCCGCTTGGCCTATTTTCAGAGATTCGGCCTCCCGCCCGGGCCCAGACAAGGAGCCTAACGGCGAC
Organism: Conger conger; assembly: GCF_963514075.1. Classification (NCBI taxonomy): domain Eukaryota; kingdom Metazoa; phylum Chordata; class Actinopteri; order Anguilliformes; family Congridae; genus Conger; species Conger conger. The sequence goes on along the minus strand of NC_083763.1, from coordinate 3,638,709 downwards.
TCGCCTGCTGTCCGTGTCGACCGGGCCTTCTGGCTCCGTCTGCGCCCCTTGCTCGCTCACTCGCTGGCTCGCTGGCTCAGAGACGTAATTGTTTGTTTACGCGGCGCAGGATGTCGGGGGCTAACCAGCCGTGGCTAACACCGGCAGTCATCTCAGGTTTAACGCGAGCGCTAATCTGCCCTCTCGGGCGCCCTGCGGTAGCAGACGAGCGAGGACATAAGACCCGACGCAAGGGAGGTACGCGCTGCGGTCCAAATCGCATGAATGTCACGACGCGTTACACGTTCAGTCGCTCCTGTAAAATCCACACGCCCCGGTGTGACCTTCATCATATTACCCCCCTGCCTTTCGCACGCAAGGACACGCAGACAAACATGACAGTGCGGATTAATAATAATATGAAGCTGACGACGCAGCTGTGGCCAGTAAATAATGTTGTGTAAAGCTGAGGGTCTGACCGTGTCATAACGGTAACACGCCGTGGTCGTAGGTGAGGATGTGCTGAGATACGGAAACTGATTCAGCCCTACTGATTCAGCCCTACTGATTCAGCCCTACTGATTCAGGCAAGATTCAGCCCTACCAAGGCCCTGGGCTCTTTCCAGTCCCTTATGTTTACCTCCTTGCTTCCTTTCCTTGCCTCTTTTGCTCACAAGGAAAGCAAGCGAGGAAAGGACACAAGGACAGAGGGGAATGGAGGGATTAGTGATTTAGGCAAATGGAACGCCCTTGCTACTTCAAGTGTCAGTTTGAAGCCACGTCAGTTACAGATGTGGCAGCTGAAAAACAGTCAGTTAGAGACAGTTGAATGGCAGATGAAAAGACAGTACCCGTTGATCATTGAAACGTGCGTTCCGGAAAAAAAACTGTTAATACACTTGTGTTCTTTTCTTGCTCAAGAATCATTCAGGAGCCTGCTAGCTCCTCGCTCCCTCACTCCTCGAAGACATTACATTACATGCCATTTTGGCAGATGCCTCTTACCCAGAGCGATGTACAGTTGATTAGACTAAGCAGGAGGACAATCCTCCCCTGGAGCAATGCAGAGTTAAGGGCCTTGCTCAAGGGCCCAATAGCTGTGTGAATCTTATTGTGGCTACCCCGGGGATCGAACCACCGACCTTGTGCGTCCCAGTCATGTACCTTAACCACTACGCTACAGGCCACCCTCAAGAATCCTTCAGGAGCCTGCTAGCTCCTCGCTCCTAGCTCCTGCTCAGGAGGCTGAGTCCTGCTGCGTTTGTTGCCTTTGACACTTTACGTTGTGTTTTGTGTGCCTCTCTCTGCGGTGCAGGACGATGGCGGACCTGGACCTCAGTCTGAGCGACGCTCTGACGGACAGCGGGCCCCCGGCCGGCCAGGAGAACCTGGTGCAGCGGGACTTTGTGGCCTCGCTGGAGGCCGAGGCCTACGACGACCAGGTGGGCGAGACGGTGGGGAAGAAGGACTACATTCCCCTGCTGGACGACGACGACAAGAAGAAGGACGGTGAGTGGGTGGGGCTGGGGGCTGGGGGGGGCAGCCAATAGCCTGGAGCCTAGTACAGGGACCATCCAATCACGGTCCCCGTGGTCCAAGAACCGCTGGTTTTCCGCCCTCCCTTTACCCGGGAGTCAGGCGGGCAGACAGTCTGGCCAATCAGTAGCACCAATTGTTCAGCTAATTACCAGCGAGAAAAGAAAACCAGGGCTGGATTTTGATTTGAGGTCCAGATTTGATGATTGCTGGCCAAGTGGCTGAGTTTGCTTGAATGGGAAATGGTTGGTGGTTCAACCCCTCGCAGTGTAGCAACAGCTGCTGGGCCCTTGAGCAAGGCCCTTAACCTCACATTGCTCCAGGGGGGATTGGACCCTGCTTAGTCAAGTCAACAGTTAGTCGCTTTGGATAAAAGTGTCAGCTACATAACTAATGTAATGTAAAATTTGGTTCCTGGTCCATTCTGACTAATTCAGAATTTAGGGGAAAGGGGAAAGAGACAGAAGTACTGCAGAGGTACACCTGTGATCTAATTTCTCATGTCTGTATCTGTTCAAAGAACAAGTTTAGTTTGATTTGTTTCAAACAAAATACAGTCAAAGTCAACACTGATACATTGTGCAATCTGATATATTGCATTGGAATATTTTCCAATATGCAAATATTTTTTTAAATATATTTAAAGCTATTTTCCAGCGCTATTCCTTAGATGGGCCATGTAAAATTAGTCAGAGGAAGAAGACTGAAAAATTGTGATCGATGTAGACGCATAACCGCAATACCGCAACATGATCGTTATCGACAACCGCAGTGTGCCAGTACTCCATTTTGAGAGAGAGAGCGAGAGACGACAGATCCAACTTATGTGATATGAGGCCGTGTTCAAGCTGTCAGAATGGATGGGAAACGAAGCCCTTCTACTGCTCCTCCTCACCGAGTAATGAGATTACCTCTCATTGTTCCAATAGTCGTGACAGTTTCTGGCGAGCGAGCGTCGACAAGAGAGAACGAGCAAAATCTCCTGTGTTCTTTCACCGGGCACAATTACCAGGTGTCTTGTCGGTGAGCGTTGGGGGCTCTCACTGCCTGATTTCAAACGCTGAAATAAAATTAGCTTTTCGGCGCGGGCTCCTCGTGTTCTCGTGAGGTTCCCGGGGGAAAAGGCTGCAGTGTAATCCCCGGTCATTGTTGGGGTCGGTAAGCCCTCTCTTAAGCGCGCTTTACGTTAAGCTGCAGTGATGAGTTGTGGTTAAGAAACCTGCAATCATTATCGTGGAATTATGGGTTTGAGGCTCGGCTGGGGGGATTGAAGGCCTGGTTTCTGCTTCATCCCACAGCCACCCTATGGAGGGTCTGTTCGGTGCTGCCCAGAGACTGTATGGTGGTCACCTTCATACACTGTCAGAAATAAAGGGGTACAATTTCATGTACCTATAGGGTACCGCCCCAGCGATAAGCATTTGTACCTTTTTAGGCACTCTTCGTACCTAGCCAGCAATATATACGTAACGAATTTGTACCCAAAGAGAACATTACTGTTCCTTCAGGGTACAATTGGGAACAAAGTGTACCTGCACTGTCTCTTTATTTCTGCAATCGTTTCAGTCCATTGCAGATAGTAGCGCTCCCTACAGAGACGGTAAAATAGCTTTGCTTCCTTGTGGTTGTTTGGCACTAATGCAATGATGGAGAGTGGGGCGTATTACATTGAAATTGAGGAACGTGATGATGAGGAGGAATCCATGGCTGGGGAGATGATTTGCGCTGCGTCCGATGAACCGAGCCAGACGCCACCGGGAATTTAATCTTGCGAAGCAAATGTGACCTTCGTCATATTACCCCCTGCCTTTCACATGCAAAGTCGCACAGCCAATCATGACAGTGCGGATTAATAATAATATGAAGCTGCTTACGCAGCTGCGGCTGGTTAATGATGTTGTGTAAAGCTGAGGGTCTGACCGTGTCATACGGTAGCGTTGGCGTCATGCTGTGTCACAGAGAGTGTGTACCACCCATCTGGTGGTTCGTTTGCAGTCTCACTGTGCTCCTCTGATAGTGTGTCCGTGTGTCAGTCCTGGACGCAGTCTGTAGCGTGTTGATGCAGGGGGCAAAGTGTACGTCTGTGAGAAAAACTAAACCAGTGAGTTTGTGCCCGGATGTGACTGCGTCTGTATGTATGCTCCGGCAGTAACACGTGTGTGTGTGTGTGTGTGTTTGTTTGTGTGTATCCCTGTATCTGTGCGTGTGTGTATATGTCCATGCATGTGCGTGTGTGTGTGCGTGTGCCCGCGTGTGTGTGTATGTGCCCGTATGTGTGTGCCTGTGTGTGTGTGTATGTGTATGTGTGTGTGTGTGTGTGTGTGTGTGTGTGTGTGACCAGATGCAGTGCCAGTGTTGGGAAATGGAGAGCAGGAGTCCCATGGGGCACAAGACAAGGGTAAGAGTGATGCTAAAATCCTGCTCTTTCACCTCTGACCCCTGACCCCTGACCGCTCTCTCACTATCTCACTTCTTCACTCATTTTACTGTCCTTCTTTACATTCTGTACTTTTCGTTTTCGATTTATTTTTTTTGGTTTTGGGTGTGCCTGTTTTTGTTTTCTTATATGACCATCTTCATTGCGTAAACACAACAGCACATTATCTTAGCTATTGAGGATTTTGGGAAGTTTGTATAGGACTATAGCCTACCACTCTCTTGAATACTCCATCTAGTATTTTTTTTAAACCAAATTATTCCTGCAGCAATCATAGAACCTGTATATGTGGCTACGTATTGATCATAACGGCAGAATGCGATGGACGTCAACCTACAGTGTCTCACTTACTGCCAGATTCTTCCTGGGAACTGGAATCCCTGAGAATATTTGCTCTGATTCAAATAAGCTGGGTCCACCATTTACAACTTTGCGTACAGAAGCTGCCGGAATAGAATAGAATAGAATAGAATAGAATAGAATAGAGTTATGAAGCAGAAGTATTAAAGCTGCAGTGTGTTTTCAATACAAACACAGACATTCATCCAGTGACATTGTCCTTGTCACATGTGACCTGAATAAGTAGAAATGAAAATGAAGTTTTAGTGCAGGTGCACACATTCCCATTGACTACTTTGTCAGTCCTCTCCAGATCAGTGAATGTGGTAGACTGCATTCTGAAAGATACAATGGCTGTTCCTCAGAAATCGCTGAAATACATCAACAAGGTCTTCACTGAGTGGGAAGACTGCATGAAATGTACTGTCATGCAGGCAAAATAGAAAAATATTGCATTTACCCTGAGGTGGAAATCTGTATTTTATCCTAAACAATGGGGACTGGTCTCTGACATGCTTTTGGGCCGATGGGGATGATGAAAGAATTCTTATTTGACTTTTTCGTAGTTTTACCGTAATATCTGAATTATTGTTTCACTTTTTCGTAGCTGTACCGTAATATCTGAATTCTTATTTGACTTTGAGGTGCGTACTACTCTTCACAGTTAAACTGCGCTGCCCTCGTGTACAATCCAGCTATGAACCCAACTTGAAATTACCCGCTACTTTACCAGCTGTTTCAAAACCTAGCTTGAGCTGTTTTTCTCAGCATGGTTGTTTTACAGAGTAGCACGCACTCAGGCTAATAAAGCCCAGATATGCCTGTCACCGAAACCTCTCCTGATTTTCCTGTCTTTCTTTCGCGTCAACATGCTAAAATTACGTGCTGTTCAGCACCACCCGGGCGATAAGGTGCGGCTGCCATCTTGGCTCCGTCCGACTGCTTAGGCAGCCGTGTTGGGCTTACCTCCCGCTGTGTTCAGCTCTCGCTAATCTCACACTCTCAAATTCTCTCGCACGTTCTTAGCCTTGCAGTGTTTGCGGTTGCTGAATGTCACTTCTCTTTTGTCGCGATTAGCATTTTGCGCGAAGCGAAAGTTTAAGAAGCTCGAATACCGTCGTGTAAGCGAGTATACGATAGTCCTTGGTGTTCTCGCCGTATTGTGCTGGGCTCTGCTCACTGACGTTGCCTGTCTGTTCTGCTGTTTAAGCAAGACGGGCACACACCTTTAATATTCTGGCATTCCTATAATGCAAGCTAAAGGTCCCATATTGTGGAAAACAAAATGCTATTATAAAGGATTTGTAGGTGCTATAAAAACGCTGTGAAAGTATCATAACGCACAGTCCCCAAATAAATCCACACAATCCGTATTAAGAAAATGTGCATTAATTTGCATATATACGCCTTAAACCGGGCCCACCTCCAAGAAATCCAAGCCAATCAGAGCAGAGGTTCAGCAGATATCATCAAGACAGTCACTGAAACAACCATGTTCTTGGCATAGCTCATGAGAGGCGCTGGAGAATGGATAGAGATTGTTTTTGGTGCTTAAAACCCACAGAAACGTCTTCTGATGGATATCAGGACCAAAAATATAACGCTGGAACAGTGTACAATATAGGACCAATATAGTAGGGGTACACTCTTTTGTTTGGGAATAATCTTATTTGCGTAGCGTAGTGTGTAGGCCCAGTCCTCATGGGCTTGTAGGCACTGCTCTCTCTCCATCCCAGCTTTACTTCCACCACGCACTGAGGGGGGAGGAAGGAGGGGAGGGGGGGTCCGTGGGGAACATAAACAGGGCCCTGGGAGCTGACGCCATGGTAACCCTGCTGTAACATTCAGCTATGACCAGTTTGAAAGCCTCTAAACCTAGCTTGAGCTGGTCAAAACCATGTTGAGAATGGAGCTGGTCTGGGAGAATGGAATTAGCCTAGCTTGAGCTGTTTTTTTTTCAGCAGGGAAAGCAGTCTTCTTTTTTGTCATCTGTGTCTTTATCAATAGCTTGCCACTGTAGATTCTTCATAATTTACATCCTGTATTTGTCAATGATTGATAATATCTGGTGATGTTGCTTGTTAGATAACAGACTGATTATACAGTAGTTTTTCTTGGATCCTTGCTGAGTTCAGTTGTCTGTACGGAGGTGTTTGCATCAGCAATTTGGGTGTGCGTGTGTGGATTTGATTGTGATTTATTTTTAGTTCATTCAGTTTCATATTTTTAGTTTTGAACATTTTCTTTCATGCGTCATGCTTAAGAAACACAACGCTTGTGTGTTTGCTGTTCTAAATGCATGGAGGTGGGAGACTGCAGTGACCCATCACAAAGCTTTTTGCACAGGTCAGACTAAAAAAGCGCTTTTAATGCAAATCGCTCAGAAAAACACTTTCGGATCCAGAATTGATTTTAGAAATGAGTGCCTTCCTGTGTTACCCTCTGGCGATATGTCCACACCTCCCTCTCCCTCTCTCTCTCTCCTCTCTCTCTCTACTTCTCTCCCTCTCTCTCTCTCCTCTCTCTCTCTCTCCCTCTCTCTCTCCCTCCTTCTCTCCCTCTCTCTCCCTCCTTCACTCTCTCTCCCTCTCTCTCCCTCCTTCTCTCTCTCTCCCTCTCTCTCCCTCCTTCTCTCTCTCTCCCTCTCTCTCCTTCTTTCCCTCTCCCTGTCTCTCTCTCTCTCTCTCTCTGGCTCAAGAAAGCAAAAAGCTTTGGGAAGGGAAACCTCCTTACACTCTCAGAAATAAAGGTATGAAACATTCCTGAAAAGGCTCAAATGCTTGTCGCTGGGGTGGTGCCCAATTTGTACATACAATTTTACCCCTAGCCAGCAATATATAATTAATCTGGGAAAAAGCACAAGAACATTAATGTGTGTGTGATCCTTGAAGAAGGAAAATGTACGTCCACCGTCACTTTATGTCTGAGAGCGTATCTGCCCGCCCCACATGACAACCAGACCGCACATGAGACTGCAGAATACTGGTACATCACTAACCCTGTGATGTCACTGTGATGTCACTGTGATGTCACTGTGATGCCACTGCACTGGTGCATGCGTCTGCATGCTGTGATTGGTGGAACCCGCTCCCGCTTGACGACGGGATTGGCTGTAGAGTTCTGCGGAGCTTTGGGTCATCCCGTCTGCTGGCCTTGGTTCCCACTCAGGTTCTCAGTTATTCTGATAAAACACGGACACATTTTCATCAGCTCTTGCCGGCTTGCTGTCTGTAAGCCCGTGTGTTTGATGGATAGAAAAAATGACTGTGCTTTTTTTTTTTTTTTTTTTTTTTTTTTTTTGGAAAGCTGTACAGTGAATTTGTACATATTTTAAATAAGATAACCTCTCTCCACAATCAGTTTAAATCTCTAAATAGGTTATGTAAAGACTTATTTTAATCTGGGAGATTTTAAATAATCTTCTAGAGGATGCCTTTAATAAAAGGGCCTCTGGGTGGCACCATTGCGCCAATATTTCCTTTTATCTGTTTAACCTGGGGAAAAGATATTTATGCGCATCAGATGCATTAATCATCTTTATTATTTATTTGTCATTTGGGAAGAAGTGGAACCCAGTAGAACAGAGAACTAGGTCAATGTATTGAGAACATGAGTCGCCAGCCAAAGCCAGAAGTAATGCTTATGGTTATGAAACATCTGCAGTAACGCTTATGGTTATGAAAGAACTACAGTAACGGTTATGCTGCGGCACAGTATGGGGTCTTTGCATGGCATGGAGGGGCTTGTTGGCATGCTAGTCGTGGGCAGGGGGATTGTGGGTACTGTAGTTGTGGTCCTGTTGTGAGTCTACACTAACCAGCATTCTTATTCTCTCCCTATCACTCCTTACGCCCCCCCCCCCCAACCATACCCCCCCACCCTATCCTCCATCATAACTCACACGCTCTCCTCTCCCACCACCCGTTCCTCTCCTTATCATTTTTTCTATCATTCCTTTACCTCTCCTTTTCCTCTTTCCTCTCATCACCGTTTGTATTTGTTTCCTTCATCTTCATCCTCCCTGTTCCCTGTTGTCTTCTCTCTCCAGTGGATTAGAGAGCTGCAGACTTGACTGAGCCCCCCCCCCCACCCCACCCCCCTGCCGCACTGCTTCTGCCATTGCTTGCAGGCCAAGTAGGAACCTGGAGACACCCCCCCACCCTCCTTCCCCAAAATATTCCGCCCCTGCTATACCCCCCCGCCTCCACTCTCCCCCTGCTCATTCCAGCTTAGTTTGTGGGACCCCCATCCAGGGATGTGGAGGGTAGGAGAGTGGCAGCACTAGAAACCCCAAACACATATTAAATCACCCCAGAAACACACACGAAATCACCCCAAAAACACTAAATCACCCCAAAAACCACACACGAAATCACCCCAAAACTACACACTAAATCACCCCGAAAACACACACTAAATCACCCCAAATCGTAAAAGTAGCACACGACTGTGGACATACCAGCCAAATACAGTTGATTGGTACACGGCAACCCTAATTAACTGCCTGTGTTCTCCCTTCAGCTGTTGCACAATAGTAATGCATTGTGCGATATCACATTGTGTTGCGCAGGTGAGAACGTGCACGTGTGTTGTCCCTTCAGAGTGAGGCAGTGAGAGAGGCTCTGGGGGTGGTGTAGCTGAGCTGAGAGCCGGTGTGGAAGTGTTCTTACGCCAGTCCCTCTGTACGGCCTCCGTAGATCTGGGCCTGTGCCTTCCTGCATACGCACCTCATCTTGGCTTATCTTATCTTGTGCTCCTGGAGAGCTCAATTCACACACACACACACACGCACAAACACACACACACACTTCCCAATGCTCTATGTGCACATAAGTGGCCTGACAATCACCTGTGATCAGTACACAGTCCAGGCTCAGTTTCGGCCGGGCTCTGTGTGTGTGTGAGGGGCGACGCACATGGGGGAGAGGTGAGGTAGATTAAAGAGATGCTTCAGCGATAGACACAGGGTTTACAGAGCCTCCGAAGGGATTATACCCTCGCTTCACAGCACCGAGAGAGGGAGCAGAGCGAGAGAGAGAGAGAATCACTCAATACAAACAAACGGCACGGAAAACTCCAGCGAAGGGAGATTTAGGAACGAGATGGCGTTCGATTTCCGTCTCGCACCTTCTCCCACGTTTCTCAGGAGCGGACGCTCGCAGACACGCACGCCGATAACGGTGTCCTCCACGGCGCCTGGCCACTCCCGGGCCCCTCCGGAGGAAACGTAACCCTGGTCCGCGACAGCACACAAACAGTAACACTGCCGGCAGCAAGCGCCTCTGAACTCACCCCGTCTCCGTTTTACACCACGGTCTCTAAGGCCGGGGTCCCACGCCGCTGTTCTGCGTGACAGGGAGTGGACCCGCACTGTCTGCGGGATGTGCGTGCCTCTGCGCGCTTGTCTGTGTGCAGGTTATATCACGAGAAGTGATATATCTGCGAGAGTCTCTGAATATCTGGCTAGACTCTCTCCTGTGCTGTATCCCTTTCTCTCTGTCTGTCTCTCTCAGACACACACACACAAACGCATAAACACAGAGTCACACACGCATTCTTTATCCTGGAGGTTGCAACTGATCGCTGACAGAGTTGTGTGTGCTTCTGTGTCCTGTTTGTTTGTGGCGTGTGCATCTTTGGAATGCATATCCTCTTGTTTTGACCTCGTGTTTTGAGACATTGTTAACGTGCACTTTAATAAAATTGTACCCCTTGCCAGCAACATACAATCTTTTGTTCAGAAAAAAAAAAAACTAATTTGTGCCCAAAGAGAACATCACTGTACTTTCAGGGTACGTTTGTATGTACCTCCACTGTCACTTTATTTCTGAGAGTGTAGGGCTTGTGCTCATTCTCAGCTCTGGTGCCCCTGTATCCAGGCCTTACTGCACCCCCTTGCAGCTCTCCATGGGGGTGTTTTTGTCTTTATCCGTTCCTCCAACTGTCTTATTCGGCTTGCCCCCACTCAATGCTCTCTATTTCACCCCCTGTTCAGAGGCACAGTACAGAAACCCAATCAACTATACTATACTATACTATACTATACTATACTATACTATACTATACTATACTATACTATAACTATAACCAGCTGTGAAATACGCCATTACTGGATGTCTAGTCATGTACATGAGCACCAACCATTCACACGTGTTGTCAAAGTGTATATAGAAGAAGTATGTGGTGGACCAACATCCCATTTCTGTCTCCCTGACCTCTGACCTCTCTGTCAGTCACAATGCTCTGTGTAGCGCTGTCGTTGTGTGGAAACATGCACATCGCTTTTTAAACACATCTCTCTGTTCACACTCTGTACTAATAAACTCTTTTGCACACATCTCTCTGTTCATACTCTGGACTAATAAACTCTTAACACACAGATGAGAGCTTGCTCCGAGTAATTTTTCTCTGAATGGACTTAATTTGTGTGTGTGTCTGTGTCTGTGTGTGTTCACGCATTCTCTCCTGGAGTGTGTTCTTAAATTCTCTGTTTCCTGAACTCTGGTTCAGGGTTTTATTTTTGTCCCGTTTCACCTCCTCATACAGAAAGGTTTGCCTTGAATGTGAAAGATTTTTGTGAACTGAGTGGAGATTACACTTGATTGCACGGTGTAAGAAACGGTTCATCATTCAGGACACACGTTACCAGGCAGACTGAAGAGCCTCTTTTGTTGCAGATGAGATTTTTTGGCGTGATTACATAACGCACGCTAGCCTTTTCATTTCAAAGATCACAGAACTGCGGAACCAACGCGGAAAACATAGCCTCTTGAGTATTAAGCACAGAATGTTTAAGAGGTGTCCTTTCATGTCTCTCACCATATCTCTACGTCTCTGTCACTCACTCAATCTCTCACTCTATCTTTCTCTTTCTCACTCTCTCTCTCTTATCTTATAAGGAATTGCTCATGCAGTTCTAACTCAAGGCATTTGTTCTTTTGTCGTCTTGCCTCGCTAGTTTTCCCCCCCCTAATAAAAGCGTAAAAAAAATAATAAATAATAATAAAACCACTCAAGTGGAAGTGTGGAATCCTGTATACACGGATCCCGGCTTTTTCCTATTTCTATATTTTTTTATTTGAGACATTTCCTTCTTCCTGACTGAGGCGTACGTGTGTGAGAGTATGCGGGCGGTGGGGGGGGGGGTGGGGGGGTGTCGGGGGACCGCGGGCGTGGCGCCGTGCGGTGGGGCGTCTCCGGGGCCGGCCCATGTGGGTCAGCCTGCCCCAGTTTTCCGGGCCGCAGCCGTAGGCGGAGCCAGGCGCTCGGCAGATGCGTCTGGATGGGGATTGGCTGTGCGCTCTGGCGCCGGGAGCCACGCCCCCTGCTGGCTGCTTCGGGAGCCTGATTAATGGGGCTCGCCGGCCCCATCTGACAGTAAATAAATAAAGAAGTGCAATAACGCGGGCGCCGGCGCCTAAAAATAATCCATACCGCCGCGGATGATGTAGGCCGCTGTACTGCAGGATAGCGCTTCTGCTCAATCAAATCTCTTCCTCCTTTCTCACTCTCTCTCTCTCTCTCTCTGCCCTTGTGTATTTATACGGGTAGGTTCTTACGTTTTTAACCCTTTACAGTGTGAGATAACATAACATGATGACGAGAACGGGCCGCTCAGCCCAGCAATGCTCGCCTTTTCCTACCCCTAAAGTGCACCTACTGAGATCCCAAATGAGATTAGAATGATCTTAACTGAACATTCTAATGCTGATTTAACAAACACTGCTGGTAATTTGAAAGCACAATGGAGTTCTAGAACACTGAGAGATCACAAATGTGATTAGAATGCACTTTACTGAACATTCTAATGCTGATGTAACAACCACTACTTGTAATTGTGAAAGCAGTGGAGTTCTAGAACACTGACTTAGAACATGATGATAAAAATTCCAAAAAAGATATTCCTTCAAATGGTTCATTTCAAGTACTGCTCTGGAGTGAACACGATGAAAAGGATGCAGACAAACTCATCCGCCTGTTTGCTCGATGCTGATGTATGCAGAGAGAACTAACCATCTCTGATGCTGCTTTCAACAGCCATCCTGCTGTGCTTCAATAAGGCAGTGATTCTTGGGTAGTGGTCCAGAAAGATTCATGAATAAATTTTAAGCAGGTCATAGCTGGATTTTTTTTTTTTTGGAAGACAGGAATCGCCACCCCCTCCCGCCCGCCCCCCAGTGATGCCAGGGACGAGAGGCACACTTGGCGATGCCCACCACTGTCTGACACGCGACTGCTGTCGCTACGGCGACCTCTGCTCCGACCTGCCCTCGTGGCCATTACCACACGACGGGAGTCCAGATATGATTAATTATTTCATGAATTCAGTTCTGAGGCCAGTTTCTCAAAGGGAAAGGCATGCAGTGTAGCAATACTGGAGACGTGCTGAGACCCCTTTCATCGATGTCCTTAGGGAGGACGAGAATCACACAGCCAACACAACTGTGGTAAAACTACAGAGCGCCCGCGTGTGTGTGTTTGTGTGTGTGTGTGTGTGTGTTTGTATATGCTGTTAGATGTTTATTTATTTTGGATTTTTTTGGATTTGATTTCATTGACATGTGTTCTTAATTCTGACTTCAAGAGCGGACATTGAAGAGCAGGTTTTTTTTTGGAATGTTCCTACGTCAGTGTTCTAGAACTCCGTTGTTTTCAGTTATCAGTACTGATTGTTACATCAGCATTAGAATGTTCAGCAAAGTACATTCTAAATCACATACTTGTGATCAAAGGTTAAAAATAAGTGTTTTATTATTTATTTATTTATTTATTTATTTGCAAATAGTTTAGCAAGGCCTGAAGGTCACCTCCTTTTCAATTCGACCAGTTCACCTAATCAACGTGAATTCAATTCATGATTTTTTAAAAAGTGGAATTGACCTCAGACCTCCATCACTTGTTGCCAGACCTCCGTTGGCCTAACAGACCTCACTGCCCGGAGCCTTTGTGGAGGCCTCGGCTGCAGCAAGTTTCACGCGTATCCAGGTCAGCCTCTGAAATGTGCAACATGGCCTTTCTGCAGATTGTGCAGGTATCAGCAGGTCTGCCTCGGGCCCCTCAGACGTGATAAGTGTTTCATCTCAGAGCCAGCAGCTCAGGTACGGGTGAGGAAGTTACTGTGGCTGAGTGTCCAGGTTTTTACTCCGTGATTTAGTTTACACTCTCTGAAATAAAGGCACAAAAAGTGCCTACAAATGCTTGTCGCTGGGGCGGTATCTCATAGGTACTTAAAATTGTACCCCTGGCCAGCTATACATAATGAATTTTGTGCAGTCTTTTGGCTTGGAAAATTACTGTAATTTCAGGGTACATTTGGGAAATTTGATCGTTGATGAACAAAAATGTACCTCCACTGTTGCTTTTCTGATGTGTACATATACATCCTCCCGACCTCCCCCACCCCCCCACCCCCAGCCAAATCCTCCCCGCATTTTAAAATTTTTATTTCTGGGATGAGCGTTATAAGCCCTGGGAAATGATGTATGGCTTGGCCTTAATACGTCAGATAAATGCCGGAGATCAGTCCGGTGATGTTGCGGAGGGCTCTTCACGGCAGCCATCACGGGAAGATTTGCAAATGGGAACATACACCGTGTGGCACGAGGGGGGGGGGGGGGGGTGCCCAGGGTGGCGTCTCCTTCTGTCTGTCTGTGGGGTGGGCATCCTCCCTCTGACTTTCCGGATCAGGGCCCTTCCATCATGTGAAGCAGTGGCCTGAACGTGGCCCCAGAACATGGGCCTGCCTGTCGCCTGGCGGCTACTGAGCTTGACTGATACCTGGAAGGTTGCTGGTTCAAGTCCCAGGGTAGTCACAATAAGATCATGGCAAGCCCTTGAGCGAGGCCCTTAACCCCACATTGCTCCAGGGGGGGGATTGCCCGGGCTTAGTCTAATCAACTGTAAGTGGCTTTGAATAAACGTGTCAGCTAAATAACTGCAGTGTAATGTCAATGCCAGCTGCAGAGGGGAAAATAAAACCGGAAAACAGCGGTTTCACTTTTGGGGCAAGGTCCTCTGGGATATTTCGCTTTTTTTGGGAGGCAGTCTGCAGCTCTTTTTGTTCCTGTGTCCCAGCTTTTCGCTTCCAAAACTCAGACGTCCTTTTGAGGAGGGATCGTGGCTTGTGTTGATACTTTAACCCTTTTGAGGATGGATTGTGGCTTGTGTTGATACTTTAACCCTTTTGAGGATGGATTGTGGCTTGTGTTGATACTTTAACCCTTTTGAGGATGGATTGTGGCTTGTGTTGATACTTTAACCCTTTTGAGGATGGATTGTGGCTTGTATGGATACTTTAACCCTTTTGAGGATGGATTGTGGCTTGTGTTGATACTTTAACCCTTTTGAGGATGGATTGTGGCTTATGTAGATACTTTAACCCTTTTGAGGAGGGCTTGTGTTGATACTTTAACCCTTTTGAGGAGGGATTGTGGCTTGTGTTGATACTTTAACCCTTTTGAGGAGGGACTGTGGCTTGTGTTGATACTTTAACCCTTTTGAGGAGGGATTGTGGCTTGTGTTGATACTTTAACCCTTTTGAGGATGGATTGTGGCTTGTGTTGATACTTTAACCCTTTTGAGGATGGATTGTGGCTTGTGTCAATACTTTAACCCTTTTGAGGAGGGATTGTGGCTTGTGTCAATACTTTAACCCTTTTGAGGAGGATTGTGGCTTGTGTTGATACTTTAACCCTTTTGAGGAGGGATTGTGGCTTGTGTCAATACTTTAACCCTTTTGAGGAGGGATTGTGGCTTGTGTCAATACTTTAACCCTTTTGAGGAGGATTGTGGCTTGTGTTGATACTTTAACCCTTTTGAGGAGGGATTGTGGCTTGTGTCAATACTTTAACCCTTTTGAGGAGGATTGTGGCTTGTGTTGATACTTTAGCCCTTTTGAGGATGGATTGTGGCTTATGTAGATACTTTAACCCTTTTGAGGAGGGATTGTGGCTTGTGTCGATACTTTAACCCTTTTGAGGAGGGATTGTGGCTTGTGTTGATACTTTAGCCCTTTTGAGGATGGATTGTGGCTTATGTAGATACTTTAACCCTTTTGAGGAGGGATTGTGGCTTGTGTTGATACTTTAACCCTTTTGAGGAGGGATTGTGGCTTGTGTCAATACTTTAACCCTTTTGAGGAGGGATTGTGGCTTGTGTTGATACTTTAACCCTTTTGAGGATGGATTGTGGCTTGTGTTGATACTTTAACCCTTTTGAGGATGGATTGTGGCTTGTATGGATACTTTAACCCTTTTGAGGATGGATTGTGGCTTGTGTTGATACTTTAACCCTTTTGAGGATGGATTGTGGCTTATGTAGATACTTTAACCCTTTTGAGGAGGGCTTGTGTTGATACTTTAACCCTTTTGAGGAGGGATTGTGGCTTGTGTTGATACTTTAACCCTTTTGAGGAGGGACTGTGGCTTGTGTTGATACTTTAACCCTTTTGAGGAGGGATTGTGGCTTGTGTTGATACTTTAACCCTTTTGAGGAGGGATTGTGGCTTGTGTTGATACTTTAACCCTTTTGAGGATGGATTGTGGCTTGTGTCAATACTTTAACCCTTTTGAGGAGGGATTGTGGCTTGTGTCAATACTTTAACCCTTTTGAGGAGGATTGTGGCTTGTGTTGATACTTTAACCCTTTTGAGGAGGGATTGTGGCTTGTGTCAATACTTTAACCCTTTTGAGGAGGGATTGTGGCTTGTGTCAATACTTTAACCCTTTTGAGGAGGATTGTGGCTTGTGTTGATACTTTAACCCTTTTGAGGAGGGATTGTGGCTTGTGTCAATACTTTAACCCTTTTGAGGAGGATTGTGGCTTGTGTTGATACTTTAGCCCTTTTGAGGATGGATTGTGGCTTATGTAGATACTTTAACCCTTTTG
This sequence comes from Conger conger, assembly GCF_963514075.1. Taxonomy (NCBI): domain Eukaryota; kingdom Metazoa; phylum Chordata; class Actinopteri; order Anguilliformes; family Congridae; genus Conger; species Conger conger. The sequence goes on along the minus strand of NC_083763.1, from coordinate 3,622,532 downwards.
AGGAGGGATTGTGGCTTGTGTTGATACTTTAGCCCTTTTGAGGATGGATTGTGGCTTATGTAGATACTTTAACCCTTTTGAGGAGGGATTGTGGCTTGTGTTGATACTTTAACCCTTTTGAGGAGGGATTGTGGCTTGTGTCAATACTTTAACCCTTTTGAGGAGGGATTGTGGCTTGTGTCAATACTTTAACCCTTTTGAGGAGGATTGTGGGTTGTGTTGATACTTTAGCCCTTTTGAGGATGGATTGTGGCTTATGTAGATACTTTAACCCTTTTGAGGAGGGATTGTGGCTTGTGTCGATACTTTAACCCTTTTGAGGAGGGATTGTGGCTTGTGTTGATACTTTAGCCCTTTTGAGGATGGATTGTGGCTTATGTAGATACTTTAACCCTTTTGATGATGGATTGTGGCTTGTGTTGATACTTTAACCCTTTTGATGATGGATTGTGGCTTGTGTTGATACTTTAACCCTTTTGAGGATGGATTGTGGCTTGTGTTGATACTTTAACCCTTTTGAGGATGGATTGTGGCTTGTGTTGATACTTTAACCCTTTTGAGGATGGATTGTGGCTTGTATGGATACTTTAACCCTTTTGAGGATGGATTGTGGCTTGTGTTGATACTTTAACCCTTTTGAGGAGGGATTGTGGCTTGTGTTGATACTTTAACCCTTTTGAGGAGGGATTGTGGCTTGTGTTGATACTTTAACCCTTTTGAGGAGGGATTGTGGCTTGTGTTGATACTTTAACCCTTTTGAGGATGGATTGTGGCTTGTGTTGATACTTTAACCCTTTTGAGGAGGGATTGTGGCTTGTGTTGATACTTTAACCCTTTTGAGGAGGGATTGTGGCTTGTGTTGATACTTTAACCCTTTTGAGGAGGGATTGTGGCTTGTGTTGATACTTTAACCCTTTTGAGGAGGGATTGTGGCTTGTGTCGATACTTTAACCCTTTTGAGGAGGGATTGTGGCTTGTGTTGATACTTTAGCCCTTTTGAGGATGGATTGTGGCTTATGTAGATACTTTAATCCTTTTGAGGAGGGATTGTGGCTTGTGTTGATACTTTAACCCTTTTGAGGAGGGATTGTGGCTTGTGTTGATACTTTAGCCCTTTTGAGGATGGATTGTGGCTTATGTAGATACTTTAAACCTTTTGAGGAGGGATTGTGGCTTGTGTTGATACTTTAGCCCTTTTGAGGATGGATTGTGGCTTATGTAGATACTTTAACCCTTTTGAGGAGGGATTGTGGCTTGTGTTGATACTTTAACCCTTTTGATGATTGATTGTGGGTTGTGTTGATACTGTAACCCTTTTGAGGGGAGCTTGTATTGATACATTAGCCCTTTTGAGGAGGGATTGTGGCTTGTGTTGATACTTTAACCCTTTTGATGATTGATTGTGGGTTGTGTTGATACTGTAACCCTTTTGAGGGGAGCTTGTATTGATACATTAGCCCTTTTGAGGAGGGCTTGACATAGCCGATGGCACATGACATAACTGAGAGACAATTTACAAAACGTTATTGTTCGTCAGTGTGGATGCTCACCGTATCGTTATCATTATGGATACCGTTCTTGGTGCGGATGGGGCTTTACAGTGCTGGCTCCAGTCACAGTTAACACACTGACTGGCTCACACAGGCGACAGCGTTTGTGCCAGGGATCGCGGCGTCCTTGGCTGTGGGTGGTGCTCTGAACCGCGGCGTCGCTCCACAGACTCGCGCCATCGTGGGCTCCGGCTCCGGGCTCAGAGCTGCAGACGCTTTTCAGGAAGCAGCCTGACTGAGTAATGATGATGGAGGATAAATATAGAGCAAGGGCCACACGTCCTGAGAGAGAGACAGAGCTAGAGAGAGAGAGATAGAGAGCTAGAGACAGAGAGAGAGGCAGAGAGAGAGGGATAGAGAGAGAGAGAGGGAGAGGGAGTGATAGAGAGCTAGAGACATAGAGAGAGAGAGAGAGAGAGAGGCAGGGAGAGGGGAGAGAGAGAGAACAAGAGAACTAGAGAGGCAGGGAGAGAGGGATAGAGAGTGAGAGAGACAGAGGGAGAGGGAGAGTGAGAGAGAGACACACAGAGTGGAGAAGAAATTAAGAGAGGGAGAGACAGAGAGAGGGAGAGTCAGAGACAGAAAGAGAGAAGGAGAAAGCTAGTGCCGGGAGGAGTGCAGTGATGCTGAAGTGGGTCAGACGGAGCGAGTGGTGCGGGAGGGGACGTGGGCCAGGGCGACTGCGCCTCGGCGTTAAAGTGGAGACTCCGGGCGAAAGCACTCCCATGTTTTTTGGGAGATGAGCAACAACAACAACAACAACAACAACCGAATGTGGCTCTCCCTGTCGAGGTGTCCCTCCAGTAACCCCCGACCCTCCCCCCCACCGTTTTATTTCATTTCACTTTCAGAACGCTGGAGAGCACATCGAGGCCTTTAGGCGCAGCTCGCTAACGTGCTAGCTAATGGCTTGTTGACCGAGCAGCAAGGGGGGGGGTCACAGTGACTCGTCGTCCTGTCTGTGTTGGGGTTTTTTATTTATTTATTTTTTTACGAGAATGACTCAGCGCGTTTGGGGCCCAGACTGGAGCCTGGAGCCCTCCGTGCGCCAGCTGCTCCGTTTCAGTTGTTGAACCTGCGCCACACTCTCTGCGCGTTTTCCACGGCGTTAGCGCTTAGCGCTCAGCGTAATCGCCCGTTTAGCGCTCGCGCCCCTGCTCCTCCGTATCCCCTCGACGGCGTTTCTCTCTTGAATTTTTTTACGAAAGCCGAGCCTCGGGAAACGCTTTTCTCATACCTGCGTCGGGAATCTTTAATTCCCAGACCCGGCCTTGGACTCGACCCGACCCAGAAAAATTAAATTAAAAAACAGTTATGCTCCAAGACACGTTCCCATTAACCAGGGATTAATGATTCGGCCCATCTCATTACATTACATAACATTACGTTGCGTTGCGTTACATTCATCCGGCACGTACTTACTGAGTCACTCACAGTGTGAGAGAGTGCATCTGCTTAAAGCGGTATTTTCAGATCATTTCACATTAGCGCTCGATCCGTCATCCTCCGTAGTTAGTGTGTGCTTTATAACTGTTCATTTCAGCAAGGTCCCAAAAAATGAATGGGAGTGAATGGGAGCCGGAGAAATGGGAGATACCACAATACCGCTAACAGACGGTGGGGACAGGTGATGTTGCTAATATTCACTGTGTGCAAATAAAAAGCCAGTCCTGGCTAACATTACATTACAGTTATATATCTGAAGCAAAGCGACTTACAGTTGATTAGACTCAGCAAGGGACAATCCCCCTTGGTGTAATGTAGGGTTAAGGGCCCAACAGCTGTAGCTACACCGGGGATTGAACCATCAATCTTTCAGGTCCCAGCCAAGCACCTTAGCCACAAGGCTACGGACTGCTCAGGCTACAACATTCGCTGTCATTAAAGACCAATGAGTGTATGTGAAACATCAGTGAAGTAGTTAATTTACCTAGCGTGCTAACCTAGCATAGTTCAGAATTAAAACTTCCGGCTGTACAGTAGTGCTTATTCTGTTCCACTGCACATATTCGTGACGGTCTGACCTTGGAAAGGGCACTCTGCAAATGCGTTGCAATCCTGACATTTAGCCCATGCCACACTCAGTATTGATCCAAGAAATGTGCTGGTCTTTTCTGCCTCGCATGCCATCTGAACACGGATGTGATCGGTCACAAATGGAACGGACGGCATTTTATATAGCGCGTCTATCCAAAGCACTTTACAATGTGTCTCATTTACCCGTACACACACACACATACACTCACATACACACACTCACGCACACACACACACACACTCACACACACACACACAAACATACACATTCACACTGTCACTCACACACACACACACTCACACACACACACACACACTCACACACACTCACATACACTCACATACACACACTCACGCACACACACGCACTCACACACACTCACATACACTCACATACACACACTCACGCACACACACGCACTCTCACACACACACACACACACTCACACACTCACACACACTCACATACACTCACATACACACACTCACGCACACACACGCACTCACACACACACACACACACTCACACACATACACACACTCACATGTGCACTCTCACACACACGCACACAGACACACACACACACACACACACACACACACACACACTTGCACACCAACAGCAATAGGCTGCCATTGCAAGGCCAGGACGTCAGGAGAAATTGGGGCTTAGGTTTCTTGCTCAGGGACACTTTGTCACGTCCAGGGTGGGGGAATTGAACTGGCAACTCTCCGACTGCCAGACGACCGCTCTTACCTCCTGAGCTAATTTACTGTGTCCTCTGTCACAGAGTCTGAGAGAGCAGCACCCTTCACTCCGAACACAAACGTTCTCACAATGTTGCTAACATATCGTGCCGATGTTTTAACACTGACACAACATTCCAGTAACATTGTGAGAACATTTCGTGTAAGGGGACAGCCTGTCGCCTAGTGGCCACGGTGCTTGTCTGGGACCCGGAAGGTTGGTGGCTCAAGTCCCAGTGTAGCCACAATAAGATCCACACAGCTGCTGGGCCCTTGAGCAAGGCCCTTAACCCCACATTGCTCCAGGGGGGGGATTGTCCCCTGCTTGGTCTAATCAACTGTAAATCACTTTGGATGGACAAATGTCAGCCAAATAACTGTAATGTAATGTGAAATCAAGGCCGGAGTGAAGAAATCGTGTTGCCACAGTGTTGAACTCTGAACACAGCTTGAGTTCTGCGCCGTGAGTCGAGCGTAGCGCTAGCGTTAGCGCTCACGTCCTTTACTCGAGGGGCAGCCTTGCTCCTGTCTGAAGTGATGAAACTCAACTCCACGGGGCCTGTGTGTGTCCGGTGCTGAGCAGCTCCTTACGTTCTGCTGGCCCGGCAGAAACCGAGTTCTGATGCCGGAGATTTGCCGACGCACTCAATAGATCCAGCCTGCGGAAGACGACACTGACCCACAATAACGCCATAATCCCCCCCCCCCCCCCCCCCCGGCTCATCCTAAAAATACCTCTGCTGGTCTTCTACTCTACGTAATGCGATTGAATGCTATTTGCTGACATTATTGTCGATTAAAATACTAAAATAGCAAATTGTCTACGATGGCTCCCTGTTCAGAGCAATGGGAGACACGGGTTTGCTTTCCCCCCCCGCCGAAGCCAGGAGAGCTGTCGGAGGCAACACGATATTTTCGAGTATCAGAGTATTTTATTATGGCTCAAACTGCAGAGAGCAGCAGTTTCGTTTGGAGGAGGAAGGGAAGTGCGTTATCCCTCATGAAAGCTCCAGGGAGTGGCAGAGAGGACTGCTTAGGGAGGCTGAAGTCAGCCGTGATGTAGTGGACGTGTTCTGGAGTGCCTGGATGATCGTAGTATTGTAACAGCATGGTAAATAGACTGCATTCGTATTGTGCTTTTACAATTAACACCTCTCGCTCACCCATTCACACACACTCTCACACACCAACGGCGAATGGCTGCCATGCAAGGCACCAACCAGCTCGTCGGGAGCAGTTGGGGGTTAGGTGTCTACGACAAAAAACCGTCTGGCAAGTAGGCCCTGAGGACTGGAGTTGAGAAACACGGAGCTAGACCATACTCAATAAGGTCTGGAGTAGCAAAGCTAGACAGTACTCAATAAGGTCTGGAGTAGCAAAGCTAGACAGTACTCAATAAGGTCTTGAGTAACACAGCTAGACAGTACTCAATGAGGTCTCGTGTAGCAAAGCTAGACGGTACTCAATAAGGTCTGGAGTAGCAAAGCTGGACAGTACTCAATAAGGTCTTGAGTAACACAGCTAGACAGTACTCAATGAGGTCTCGTGTAGCAAAGCTAGACGGTACTCAATAAGGTCTGGAGTAGCAAAGCTGGACAGTACTCAATAAGGTCTCGAGTAACACTGTTAGACAGTACTCAATAAGGTCTCGAGTAACACTGTTAGACAGTACTCAATAAGGTCTCGAGTAACACAGCTAGACAGTACTCAATAAGGTCTCGAGTAACACTGTTAGACAGTACTCAATAAGGTCTGGAGTAGCAAAGCTGGACAGTACTCAATAAGGTCTCGAGTAACACAGCTAGACAGTACTCAATAAGGTCTCGAGTAACACTGTTAGACAGTACTCAATAAGGTCTTGAGTAACACTGTTAGACAGTACTCAATAAGGTCTTGAGTAACACAGCTAGACCGTACTCAATAAGGTCTCGAGTAACACTGTTAGACAGTACTCAATAAGGTCTCGAGTAACACAGCACACCTCTGAGTCCATTGTGCTGTTGGAAATGGACACGGATTTAGGCCAACTGTACTATAAATACAGCGGTTAGGTAAAAGGAGACAAGGTGCGGGTTCATCAGTTGCAGTTTTTGCATCACTGCAAGTTTGTATTGTTTGTGTGTGTGTGTGTGTGTGTGTGTTTGTGTGCATGTGTATGCTTGTGTGTGAGGGTTTGTGTGTGTGTGTACCCATACAAAGTTTGTGGATAGCACCATCATTGATGGATGACCTCGCTGGATTATAACGAGAAACTGACTTGGTGACAGGCCAGATTGATCACATGGCTGTTGGTCATTTTATTTGATGAACTAAATCAAGGTTGATTGACCGATTGATTGATTTGTATTTTTGGTAAAATGATGCGTCCATCATTGATGCAAGTTATGCCCAGAGGATTTGGCACCTAAAACCATTAACAAATATCTGCAAAACCGTTAGTCTAGCTCTTATATAATGTGCTGTTTCTGGAGCTTACGGAAATTTCCAGCCAGACGTTGAAGCAGGAGGAGCGTGTTTCTGGTGAGGGAAGAGGCTCTTGGTGCGGTCCTGTCTGTTCTCCTCTCTGTCAGCCTCTGGTCCTGGGGGAGGGGGGCAGGGAGGAAGGGGGAGGGGGGGGGTGTCTTTCAGGATGTTTCGTTCTCACTGCGGGGCAAAACAGCCACATCAGATAAGGCTGAGGCCGCGACTGAATCCAAACGTCCACCCAAGCACCAGCGGGGCGCTGCCAGAGCCGGGCCCTGTCTGAGACCGGGTCGGAGGGCGGTCGTGGAGCTGGCCTTCACTGACGCCAGGGCTGTCATGTGGGATCACGGGCAGGGCTGCAGCTCGCACCGCTAAAAGACAGCTTGTTGTCCCCGTCGCGAAAGTAGGGTGGTTACACAATACTGCGCGTAGCCTAATGGATTAGCGGAGAAAGTGCGTGTCTCCTGGGTTAGCTGTTAAATACCAGGGTGTACAGATGTACAGGGGCAGATGCCATGCAATTCGTTGCTCAGAACGACACTGACGGTAAGTGTGGAACACTGTCCGTGTAATTGGGTGAGAATTGATGTGCTGTATTCGCGTGTGTGTGTCAGCGGCCGTCAGAGGGAACTAACGTGGGGGGTGACTTCTGTTTCCGCTACAGCAGGTTCTGCCGTGACACTCGGGGGACTGAAGCCAGCGCAGCGCCCGGAACCACAGGGAGAAGTGCGGCCACACTCGACAGAACAACAGGTCTTCGCAACAGACTTCCTATCGGGTGAGATTCATTCTCCTCTCCGCCTTTCCTTCCCCCACACCACTCTCAACGCGCTGTGCTACACCTTACGACGTGCAACACTGTCAAACAATCCCGTGCCCATAAAATACCCAGAGCCCTTCTGTGCTGCTAACCCATAACACACACGCACATAACACACCCACGGTGTCTCGGTGATTCTGCGGAAAACATTTAGACAGAAGCTGCGGACGCCGTAATCCTCTTAACTTCATGCCGTCCACATCCCAGCACCCTGCCGGGTCCTTGTCGAGCTTCAGAAAAGACTACAATTTGGCAGGTCCACATAAATCAGAACCGCTCACAGTCTCAATTTCGGCTCTTAGACGTGCGTAGCTGCGCTAAGCCGCCAGCGTTTTTCCACAGAGAGAGGAATTTAAACAGTATAGCCGTTAAAAATTTCTTTTTAAATCAAGGCATCCCACAAATAGCCATAATACACAGACATGTTTGAGTGTTCAGCATGCGAATGTTTCATAATCAAAAACCACATTTGGGATATTTGCATTAAATGAGTACCTTTAAGTCTCTCTCTTCCATGTCTGCTGGTCATAGAATGGTAACACCTACTGTATATAACACATAGGCACTACATAGGCATTTATAAGCACTTATATCAATAACCAACCTAAGGATCTTGTGTCACTTCACTTGGTATGTCATAGTAAAGTCACTCACTGCATCATTGTCGACATACAGTGTGCCCATTTGTGGTTATTGACATAAGCGCTTACGAATGCTTACGCAGTGCTTATGAATGTGCTATGCCGTGCTTATGAAGGTTGTTACATATGTATGAACTGAGAGTGCTGTCTGAGCTCCTCCCTCTCTCCCTCCACAGGCCCAATGATGTCGGGGTTCGGGAACCAGTGGGACAGCCAGCCAATAGGCTCCCAGATACAGGGCGGTGGCCTAATGGGCCCTTTCCCAGGTTAATATCTCTACTGTTCCTCTCTGACTTATTTAAAGTCACGGTGCTGTACTTACTGTAGGGCTATAGTATTTCTGGCCACATCAGTCATCATTTGATCTCATTTCTATTCTCCGTGCCGTGCTGAGGCCTTGAGGGATCTGACAGCATGGATAGATCCGTTGTTGATTGATGCCTTCGCGGAGATTTTTGCATTCTTGTCTTTCGGTTATGCAACAAATTAAATCCGTGTTCTTCTGAGTACACCGTCGTGAAGTAGGTCATCGTGATTGCGTGAGAGTAATCTGGGAAAATGTATACCCTGACTATTTCTGACGTTTCAGGACCCCGATCCCAGCATGATGCAAGAACCATTGTTTTTTTGGGGGGTTTTTTTTAGCAGTAGATACATTTAACCCTTTAAAGTATGATCTTAACTGAACATTCTAATGCTGATGTCACAATCACTACAGGTGATTGGAAGAAATGCAGTTCTAGAACATCATTACTTGATTGAAGAAAATCTAAAAAAAGTAATAGATCAAGTTTGCAGTAGTGGACAATAACACAGCACTTGCTTATTGTTTGGTCAGTAAACATTTGCAGACAGAAGTATGCAACTGACCTTTATTGTTTTTTGTTTTTTTTAAATGCCATTTAATGTTTGAGACAGACCATTTTATGAAAAGGTCAGTATTTCTGAGATTATTATATAAATATATATAATAAATATAGATGGATATAAAAGCACAAACAAACATAAAACTTCACGTTCACATCTTACATATATGTACTATGTGTGGTGTGGGAATGATTTCCACCCATTGGTCACCATGCCATGATTGCCTTGGCAACAGGCGCATCCTGTATTAAGGCCAATCCAGAGCAAGACCGATGACTATGATGGTAACTATGAATGTATCGTATCGACAACGATGACGAACAATATCTTTGGGATCACTTTCAGAGTGATTTCTTCCAGCTGCATCAACGATAAAACACTTACAGCCAATCAAAATCCATCCGAATTTACAGGACGTCATCACATTACATTAATGGCATTTGGCCGACGCTCTTATCCAGAGTGACGTACAACAAAGTGCAAAGTGCATACCCATAACCAGGGATAAGTGCACGGAAAGCCCCTAGAGGAAAGTACAAATTCACCTTCAAATTTGCAGATAACATAGACGAGAGGCTATTTACAGATTGTTCATCAGTGTGGACTCTCACGTCGTTATGGTTATAGTTATGGTTATAGTTACAGTTCTTGGTGTGGATGTTCACATCACTATGGTTATAGTTATGGTTATAGTTATAGTTCTTGGTGTGATTGCTCACATCATTATGGTTATGGTTATAGTTATGGTTATAGTTATAGTTCTTGGTGTGGTTACTCACATCGTTATGATTATAGTTATGGTTATAATTATAGTTCTTGGTGTGGATTCTCACCTCGTTATGGTTATAGTTATGGTTATAGTTATAGTTCTTGGTGTGGTTGCTCACATCGTTATGGTTATAGTTATAGTTCTTGGTGTGGATGCTCACATCATTATGGTTATAGGTGTGTTTATAGTTCTTGGTGTGGTTTCTCACATCGTTATGGTTATATACAGGCGCTATATAAATGCCTGCCATTTATAGGTGTGTTTATAGTTCTTGGTGTGGTCTCTCACATCCTTATGATTATAGTTATAGTTCTTGGTGTGGTTTCTCACATCGTTATGGTTATAGTTGTGTTTATAGTTATAGTTCTTGGTGTGGTTTCTCACATCGTTATAGTTATAGTTATAGTTCTTGGTGTGGATGCTCACATCATTATGGTTATAGGTGTGTTTATAGTTATAGTTCTTGGTGTGGTTTCTCACATCGTTATGGTTATAGTTATAGTTCTTGGTGTGGATGCTCACATCGTTATGGTTATAGTTATAGTTCTTGGTGTGGATGCTGACATCATTATGGTTATAGGTGTGTTTATAGTTATAGTTCTTGGTGTGGATGCTCACATCGTTATGGTTATAGTTATAGTTCTTGGTGTGGATGCTCACATCGTTATGGTTATAGTTATAGTTCTTGGTGTGGTTTCTCACATCATTAAGGTTATAGTTATAGTTCTTGGTGTGGATGCTCACATCATTATGGTTATAGGTGTGTTTATAGTTCTTGGTGTGGATGCTCACATCATTATGGTTATAGTTATAGTTCTTGGTGTGGATGCTCACATCCTTATGATTATAGTTATAGTTCTTGGTGTGGTTTCTCACATCGTTATGGTTATAGTTATAGTTCTTGGTGTGGATGCTCACATCCTTATGATTATAGTTATAGTTCTTGGTGTGGTTTCTCACATCGTTATGGTTATAGTTATAGTTCTTGGTGTGGATGCTCACATCCTTATGACTATAGTTATAGTTCTTGGTGTGGTTTCTCACATCGTTATGGTTATAGTTATAGTTCTTGGTGTGGATGCTCACATCCTTATGATTATAGTTATAGTTCTTGGTGTGGTTTCTCACATCGTTATGGTTATAGTTATAGTTCTTGGTGTGGATGCTCACATCATTATGGTTATAGTTATAGTTCTTGGTGTGGATGCTCACATCGTTATGGTTATAGGTGTGTTTATAGTTCTTGGTGTGGTTTCTCACATCGTTATGGTTATAGTTATAGTTCTTGGTGTGGATGCTGACATCATTATGGTTATAGGTGTGTTTATAGTTATAGTTCTTGGTGTGGTTTCTCACATCGTTATGGTTATAGTTATAGTTCTTGGAAGGGCCTTATGGAGATAAGCTGGGATGTTGTGAGTGTGGCCTTCTCTGAGTCGGCGGGTTTGGAGACGGGAGTCGGTGGCGTGAGGGCGCTGTCCGCCGCAGTACAGCCCCGGCCGCCACGCTTGTCAGACCCGATCAGGGTCCGGACCGGCCCACCGGGGACCGGCGCAAATGGGAGCCCGTTTCTGATGCGCGGCTCACTTTGACCGATCGCTCAGCGGCCTCGATCGATGCCGTGCCGCCTCATCTTTCTGTCCGTCAGGGAATCGGATTCCTCGTCAGCCACGCCAGCGATGCGGAAAACTCGCCGCCCCCCTTTCTCTCCTCTTTCTCCCTCTCTCTCCATCTCTCCATCTCTCCCTCCGTCTCTCTCTCTCTCTCCTTCTCTCCCTGTCTCTCCTACCGCTCATTCCAATCCCTTATTTTTTCTCCTCTTGTCTGTTTTTCTTACTCCTTTTCTCGCACCGTCCGTCGGGAGAGGCTGGGAAAAGATGAAAGAAAAAGAAGTAAAGGAAAGGGAAATTGGGAAAAGGTGAATTGGGCGCAAAATGTCGGTTTGAAACCACGTCAGTTACAGACGTGGCAGATGGGGAGAGGTGGACCCACAGGTCAGTTACAGACGTGGCAGATGGGGAGAGGTGGACCCACAGGTGGATCATTAGTACATCATGCCTTAGGAAAAAATGCTCGTCCTCGTTTTTACGTACAAGAAAGGAAAGTTCGGGTGTTGTTACCTTCTACTTCTGACTCCTCGAAGGAACGTTTAGCGGGTTTGAATGCAGTTAAAGATGGCGTACCTAGACCGATTTCCGTGGTCAGGAGCGAGAAACAGACAAAGGAGAGGACGGAAATAAGCGACTGGAATGAACCCTCAGTCAGACTTCTTTTCTTGGGAGCTGTTTCCAGGCAGACCTGACTGGAGGAGACGAATGTTAATGCGTGTGCAGTGCGGCAGGGGAACAGGCGTTCTAATCTCTGTGTCTGCCTCTGATCCCTGAGATTAATACTCACTTAAGCGTGACACTCAATGGTCTAATTGCGACTGCGAGATGGAGAACACCTTACGCAAGCTGTGGAGAGGGTGACTAACGCTGATTCACCGGTTAACCCTTCGCCATCACTTCTCTGTTGTTTTAGATATTTTATTCCCCTCAAACTCGGTCGGACTCGTCAATCTCCCATCAGCGGTCATTCCTGCCGATGTCAGGAGAAGATGGCGGGAATGTGTGATGCCCCTTCTCGCTATTTTTCCACACTGCAGTGGACACCCCACCGATTGCACACTGCCCATATTTGCTGGAGGAGAACGAGGCGAGCGCAGGCGCCTGATCTGACCAGTAGTGGCCGCTATAGAGCAATGAGGCTTACCCCTTATCATTCCCCAGCGAGGCTGAGCCAATCTTTGCCTTGCTAATGCGGACCTTAGCCAGCATGCTGTGACCTGGACTCAAACACATTACATTAAATTACATTACGTGGTATTTAGCGGACGCTCTTATCCAGAGCGACGTACAACAAAGTGCAAATCAATCACAAGAACAAGTGCAAAAGTAGACCTGAGAGGACAGTACAGTTCCGAGTCCTAGTGTAAACATACAGAAATTCAGAACCCTTGAAGAGTACAATCAACATTTAAACGAGCATACCACTGTTGGCAGCTAGAATACAACAACAGCCAATAAAAACGACAATACCTATACAAGTAACGATATCTATACATAAGTGCCATTACGGTCTAAGGCTAATCACAGTGATTGTGAGTTTGGGAGGGAAAGGTGTAGCCTGAAGAGATGGGTCTTCAGTCTGCGCTTGAAGGAGGTCAGAGACTCTGCCGTTCTGACATTCACCGGGTCACAGGGTCACAGGGCTCATGATTTTGCTGAGAATGAGTGTCTTTACAGCCTGAGCCCCAGTCCTCTTTCATTTTCACCTGAGCATGTTTCAAAGTGGATGGTAAATGAACCGCACGTATATAGCGGTTTTATTCAAAGTGCTTTACAGTTAATGGCTCTCATTCACCCATTCACACACACACACTCACGCACCAAGGCTGCTATGCAAGGCACCTTTCAGCTTGTCGGGAGCGTTTGGGGTCTTGTCACACTTTGACACACCCAGGGTGGGGGATCGAACCGGCAACCGTCCGGCTGCCTGACGACCACTACACCTCCCGAGATAATGTTTTCACTAATGTGTCTACAGTACAGCAGGCTTAGCAGTGTGTGTACGGTGCGCCTCGTCACTGAAGCCAGTCTTCCGTCTCTACCTGTGTGTTGCAGGCTTCTCCCAGCCCGGCCTGGTCAACATGGACGTCGGGATGGCTCCCTTCCAGACAGAGAGGCCTCCCAGCATCGCCGAACCCCAGAAATCTCCCCTGTCGCTCGCCTCCGAACCCCCGAAACATCCCCCGCTGGACTCCACCACCGGTAAGAGGGGAAATGGCCTTTCGGGGTGGTCATGCGAACGCCAGGCCCTCGATGGAACCTGCGGGCGAGGAGTTCTTATTTCCACAGACTATTGAAATGGTGTGTTGTCTGTAACCTGTGTATGTGTATTTGTGTGTGTGTGTTGTGTGTCTGTGTGCGTATGGGTGTGCCGCAAGTAAGATCACCAATGCCCCAACTTTATCCATCCATTATTAAACCCACTGACTCCTGGTCAGGGTCGCTGGAGCCCTTCCCAGCATGCACTGGGTGAAAAGCAGTAACATACCCTGGACAAATCGCCAGGGCACACTCATACCTAGGGGCAAGTTACACTCCCAGGAAACCCACACGGACACGGGGAGAACATGCAAACTCCACTCAGAAAAGCCCCAGCCTGGATTCGAATCTCTCCCTCTGGTCCTCCTGCAGGGAGTAACCATAGACTGCAAAACAAATGTGGACCAAGTGCCTGTTATGTCATCCAAAACGCTTGTGAAAAGTGCTTTGAAAACTAGGTTTCCAAGTTTTCGGGTGCCGCCATTTTGTAAAATTTGGAGACAGAGCATAGTAGAGCCGCTGAATGCGTCTCCTCCACTAAGCGAGTGAGAATGACTCGGCGGTGATGCAATCTGTTCCTGATTCATCCACAAATACTGTATTTTCATAATAACATAATAACTTTGACACACAAAAAAAACTAGAAATCGGCACATGGGGAGAGATTAGATCAAGAAAAAACACAGATTGCGACGACATTTTTCCTGTGGTTGACTTGGTTGATATTTTTTGGCTTCAAACTGACGTTTGAAGGAGCGAGGACATTCCATTTGCCTCGTTCGATTTCCCGGTCTTTACTTCCTTTCCTTTCTAGGGGCAAGAAAAAGGAGAAAGAAAAAAAAAAGAGGAGAAATAATCAGGGATGGGAATGAGCCCCGGGAAATAATGGGCGTCAGAATTGAAGCCCAGTTTTGGCCTCTTGGGAGGGACGGACAGCCAGGCCACTAGGCCGTGGGGTAAACATATATTGGCAACCTGACGTATGTGACGGGAGTAGCATATTGCCAGCTTTGGGAACAGCGTGTTCACAGATGAAGATGCAATTAGACCGCCTCGGGAGAGCCGTGTAGCGCTGCAGACAGCACGTTCACTCGCGGGCCCCGGGAGTGTCTTTGCGAGGTGCTAATGAAGCCATTGCTCTTTTTAAAACCCACAGTTCTGTTTTCTCACGGAAGGAGCCCAGAGAGCCGAAAGAGTCCAACCGGCATTGTGTTGAGTACAAAGCCACTCACCCTGGAGCCTGATTCAGGCCGGTCATTGAGTCAGAGTCAATGATCTAGCCTGTAGCCTAGTGGCTAAGGTGCTTCTTGCCTAGTGGCTAAGGTGCCTGTAGCCTCGTGGCTAAGGTGCTTGTTGCCTAGTGGCTAAGGTGCCTGTAGTCTAGTGGCTAATGTGCTTGTTGCCTAGTGGCTAAGGTGCCTGTAGCCTAGTGGCTAAGGTGCTTGTTGCCTAGTGGCTAAGGTGCCTCTAGTCTAGTGATTAAGGTGCCTCTAGTCTAGTGATTAAGGTGCTTGTTGCCTAGTGGCTAAGGTGCCTGTAGTCTAGTGACTAAGGTGCCTGACTGGGACCCAGAAGGTCGATGGTCCAAACCCCAGTGTAGCCACGATAAGATCCGCACAGCTTTTCAGCCCTTGAGCAAGGCCCTTAACCCCGCATTGCTCCAGGGGGGGATTGTCCCCTGTTTCGTCGAATTAGCTGCAAGTCGATTTGGATTAAAGCGTCAGCTGAATAACAAATTATTTTATTATCATAAATAATTTGCACTCAAAGGATTCATGGAGATTCAGTGCCATCTGAATGGTGAAGGTCAGTGCTGATTTAATCCCCATTCCTAGAAATACTGCTTCAGTACATGACTTGAGCTTTCATACAGAATAGCCCCCTGTGTTGATTAACGCAACAAAACCCTCAGCACTGCAGCACCCACAGAGGTGTGCGGCTGAGCTCAGGGCTCTTCTGTTTATTCGCCGGAACGGTGTTTTGTTTCCACGGTCAACACCGCGAAAAAGGAGCCACGACACGTCGTTTGCGTACGGAAGAGCAGCCGATCCATACAGCGATCAAAGGGGTGGAAGTCATCCAACATTAATGCACTGTAAGCAGGTTACGGTGAAGCCCTGGCTCATTTTCCATGAGTGCGGGGGGGGCGGGGCGGGGGGGGGGTTGTTGCAGAGCTCAGCCGGTTCGCCGGGGCAGAAGTTCCCGCGGTAACGGGCTCTGCCGATGAATTAGTAAAGGCCTCTGGATGCTCAGAGAGGCCGCTCTGTGTGGGTAAGCCCACCCTCTCTCTGGGACGTTAGAGACCTCAATCCCTCAATCAAACCCAGGAGATAGCCCTCTCTCCTGCTCGCCGACTCTGGGACGAAGCCCCACTGCCACACGCTAGCCGGAGGGAAACGCATCTCCTGCGCACTAACGCCCCGTCCGCACGATAAATATAACCATAACTATGAATATGTCATTTTCAAAAACGTTTTAGCTCAAGTGGTTGGCTGAGTTCACGCCACAACTGTAATGAGAATGACAGTGACAATGACAATATTTTTGTTCTCTTCCATTTGCTATGCTATTTGTTTGATTTTATTGCCACGTTAATAGTACATCTATGTCTGCAGCGGTACCAGAATAATCCACATTTCTATTACTTTTGTGCTGAAGCGCTGAGCAGCATCACAACAGGACTGCCCCGCTGAAAAAACAGCTCAAGCTAGGTTTTGAGACAACTGGAAGCAGGTTGTCCAGTTCAGACCAGCTCCCAGCTTGACGTGCTATAGCTGGTTGACCAGATCAGACCAGCTCCCAGATGTTTTGAAGCTATGTTCTGGGAGCTGGTTGTCCAGCTACTAGCTCAGACTAGCTCCAGGACTAGCTGGTTGACCAGCTCATACCCAGCTAGACCAGCTTATGACCAGCTTGGCCATGCTGGTTGACCAGGTCATACCCAGCTAGACCAACTTATGACCAGCTTGGCAATGCTGGTTGACCAGCTCATACCTAGCTAGACCGGCTGATGACGAGCTTGACCCGCTCAAATTTCAAGCTGGTCAAGCTGGCATAGCTGAATGTTTACAGCTGGGGTTTAATCCGTAACCCTCCCGTTGCACATCCAGAACTTAAACCACCTGGATAACTGCGCGAGAGACCAATTACCCCTACTACCCGGTGCCATCAGGAAATTACCGGATCACGCAACAGAGACGCGACAGTGCGCCTCAGCTCGCTGGGCTCATTAGGTGTGCCTCGCTGTGCGTAATTTGCGTTGTGTTTGTACAATCAGTCCCAAAAATGTCTTATCACCCCCCCCCCCCCCGCCCCCATCCCCCCCCTCTCCCGACTTTAGAGAGTTTGAGGTTTTTCCTAAAGTGATTAGTGCCAGAGACTCAAGGACACGGAAAAACTGGAGCAGAGACGGCCGCAAAAACCGCCGTCGAGGAGGCGAGCAGCGTTCACGGCGTTGTCACGGCAGCGCGGCGGCCATTTTGAGGCGGGGGTTTGGATCCGCCGGGCCGATCGGCCTCATTACGCCGCGCTGTTTGCACAGGCACGAGCGGCCCTTAAATAGGCTCTGATTGGCCCCAATTGCTACAATATGGGCCCTGTAACTAAGCTTGCGGTTCGGAGGCAGTGTCTGTGAAGCCCGGGGTTGCCATGACGATGCCCTTTTGTGCTTCTCGTGCGTCGCACCGAGCGAAGTTTACATCCTGTTCTGTCAGAGGCATTTATCCTGCGACTTTCAGCCCCTATTAGGTACTCTGTGTTTCTCTGTGTCTGTGTGTGTGTTTGTGTGTGTGTGTGTGTTTGTGTGTGTGTGTGTGTGTGTGTGTGCGTGTGTGTGTGTGTGTGTGTATGTGTGTGTGTGTGTGCGTGTGTTTGTGTGTGTTTGTGTGTGTCTGTGTGTGTCTGTGTGTGTGTGTGTGTGTGTTTATGTGTGTGTGTGGGTCTGTGATGGAAAGGTGCACTTGTTTGTGTGTGTGTGTGTGTGTGTGTGTGTGTGTGAGTGTGTGTGAGTGTGTTTGAATGTGTGTGTGTGTATCTGTGATGGAAACATACACTTGTTTGTGGGTGCTTGGATGTATGAATGCGTGTGTGTTTATGATGGAAGGGGGCACCTGTGTGTTTGTGTCTGTGTGTCTCTTGAGTGTTTGTGTGTGTGTGCGTGTGTGTGTCGGCGCTCGCATGCCTGTATATGTGTGTGTCTCTGAGTGTGACGTGTGTGTGTCTCTGAGTGTGTGTGTGTGTGTTTGTGTCTGTGTGTGTGTGTTTATGTGTGTGTGTGTGTGTGTGTGTCTGAGTGTGTGTGTGTATGTGTGAGTGTGATGTGTGTGTGTGTGTATCTCTGAGTGTGTGTATGAGTGTGTGTGTGTGTGTATGTGTACATCTCTGAGTGAGTGTATGAGTGTGTGTGTGTGTGTGTGTCTCTGAGTGTGTGTATGAGTGTGTGTGTGTTTGTGTGTCTCTGAGTGTGTGTGTGTATGTGTGAGTGTGATTGTGTGTGTATCTCTGAGTGTGTGTAGGAGTGTGTGTGTGTGATGTGTGTGTGTGTGTATATATCTCTGAGTTTGTGCATGAGTGTGTGTGTGTGTGTGTGTGTGATGTGTGTGTGTGTATCTCTGAGTGTGTGTATGTGTGAGTGTGATGTGTGTGTGTGTGTATCTCTGAGTGTGTGTGTATGAGTGTGTGTGTGTGAGTGTGTGTGTGTGTGCCGGCGTGCGGTGTGTCTGGCTCCAGGAGTGTGTCGGTGCTGGGCACCCCGCGTCACATGACTCTGGCCCCACTCATCTCTGCTCCTTTGTTCGTCTGGGGCTCTCAGCGAGCCGTTGTTCTGCGCCCTCCTCGCTGTTTACCCATCTGCACACTCATCCAGCCTTCAAGTGGGCACGTATCACCCTACTACACAAACAGCCACAGACCTCAGCCGTCATTTCCAGAAACACATCCCACTCTACCCTCTTGCAGCGCTGAAAATGAACGCACAATATTATTTCTGTCTCATAACACAAAACTTTTTTTTTATTATTCATTCATTCCGGAGAGCGCAGATGGCCCTCAGCTACGGGGAGAATTGGAGACTGCTGAGTTTCGTATCTGTAGCACATATCATGCTGCCTTTTCTATGAGAATCACAGTCACCCTTTTTTAAAATGTTTTTTTTTTTCCTTTTGGAATATGAAGAGGTCGTGATGATTTTTTATTTTTTTTCAGTGCACAGTAAGGGATTCTGGGATGTGTATTTGGGAGTGTTGGCCTTTGTCTCTGTTAATGTTGAAATGGTGCTTGACTGGGACCTGAAGGTTTGGCGGTTCAAGCCCCAGTGTAGCCACAGAAAGAGCAGTGCCGCTGTTCCAAGGTACTTTGCTCCGGGGGGATTGGCCCCTGCTTAGTCTAATCACCTGTAAGGCACTTTATATGAAAGTGTCAGTTAAACAACTGTAACTGTGGCTGTCATAATAGAACAGGTCTCATCTGTGTGACTCTCTCTCCCCCTCTCTGTGCTCGAGGACTCCTGGGTGACCCCTGGGAGGGCCACGGTGGGCTGCAGGCGGACTTTCCTTTCACCTCCAGCGTATCCACGGTGATCAGTCGCCATGCCAACCAGCTGGCAGGGAGCCCCCCGGACCCCCAGTGGCCCCCCCACCAGAGCACGGGGGCAGGGGAGGAGAGGGAGGGCGAGGCGGCCGACCGCAAGCAGCAGCAGAAGAAGAAGAAGAAAAGGAGGCCTCGGGAGGAAGTGTACGACTTCCAGGAGAACAGGGGCCCCCTCGAGGACAGTCAGGGGCCACAGGCCGAGAACATGCCCCCGGCCGACGGCCAGCACAGGCGGAGAGACGAGGGCTGGGAACGCGACGACTGGGGGAGATCCGGGGGCCGGGGCAAGAAGGGCAAGAGCCGGAAGAAGTTTCCGGATGAATGGGCGATGCTCCAGGACCCTCCTCTGCCCTCGGCTCAGGACTTGGGCTTCCATTCCCAGGAGATGGTTGCCGCGGAAACCCACAGCCACCGCTCCCTCGCCCATGCCCACCCCCCGGCCGCCATGGACACCTCCGGCCCCGGGATGCCCGACCCGCTGCTCTACCTTGCCGACGACTCCCTCCCGCTGGACCTGGACGACGACCTCGTTCCCGGCATGCCGTCCTCTCTCAGCCAGGACCTGCTCTCCCTCACCGCCTCCTTGTCCCCCGAGCCCCTTCCCGCCGGTCCCACCGCCACATCACCCAGTCCGGGAACACCCAAAGAGACCCCCCACCCGCAGTCCCCCGGTCTGGGGAACTCCTTTTCCCTGGGTGGCACAGGTACCCCCGTGGCACCCTTCCTAGCAGCTGGTAGTCCCCATCCAGGGAAGGCTGAGGAAGGCTTCTCCCTTCTCCCCTCAGACCTTTTCGCCACCGACACCCCTCCTTCCACAGATAGCGAGGCTCTTCCTCCCAGTCCTAAAGGCGAGCAGGCCCAGAGTATGCCCATCCAGAAGGCCGCACTCGTGCCCTCCTACCCACCTCCCTCGAAAGAGTCTCCTCTTTCGACCCCCACCTCTCCCCAAACCGACCCCCTCACTGATAAAATGGTCCCTGCTGCATCCCCGTCAGAATCACCTTATAAAGATGATATCTTTGTATCGGGTAAAGATTCCCCCCTAGCACCCGTTGAAGGGGAATTAGCGTCTCCTTCAAAGCCTTCTGACGATCAGGATCCTCTCTCTCATACCGATACTCCTGTATCCCCCATGCCAGAGGAGGACCCTGATGACACCTCAGTCCTCCTTTCCTCGTCCTCCCCGAGACCGCCCAAAGAGGCTCAGGGCCAGAAGAGGAAACAACCGAAAAAACCCCGCTCCACCTCGGCGAAGAGTCCCACCTCGCCCGACCGGAAACCGGCCGCCTCCCCGACCTCTCCGGCCCTCAGCCCCTCCGCCCCGACCCCCCCGGCCCCCCCGGCCGGCAGCTCGCTCTCCGCCCTGGCTGCCCCGTTCCCCGGGCCGAACTGGGAGCTGAACCCCACCGCTCCGCCCTTCATCCCCAACCTGGCGGACGAGGCAGGGGGACCGGCGGACCCCTCTCTGGCTGAAGGTTTGTGAGATCTGGAGCCTGGATCCGGAGGAGCCGCCCCATAGCATGGCTATGTGGGGGGGGACTCGTTCGGGAATGCCGGCCTGTCCACTTTTTCCCGCGATCACTAACGCTGTCTGTCAAGAGGAAACTACCACGCTCTGTCTCTGTATGTGACTCTGCATGGGTTGGCCCAATGGCTTGATTTGGCTTCGGCGCAATGTCTGGGGTTCCTCTCTTTCACGCCGTCTGCCGCGTTCATTAACTGTACGTCGGTTTACTAATCAGAAGCTTTGAGATTGCAGGTGTCGGCGTCACCAGCTCTGTCTGTCGACGTGCAGTTCCTCTCTGCGCGAACTGTGTGTGTGTTCTCCTGTTTTTGCGCTGTGTGTTACTCCAGGTCTTGCTAACACTTCCGTTTCTCTTGCCTGCCTTTATGTGTCTACCTGAGCTGCCTCTGAATCTCACCTGCATCGGGAACGAAGGTTCTTCATCCTGTGCACGGAAAAGACCGCCCTCAGTTCCCCGTATACCTTTTAATGCCGTCTCTGCTTCAGACAAACCTGTCGTTTTCCTCTGTGGGGATACCTCCCGTTAACCTGCTGGAATGTTTTTCTAACGCAGTCTATCACAAGCGCGGTTTCATTAAACGCCGCCGTCTAAATCCGTACGCCGTTGGCCATCCGGCGTTAACCTAAATCTTTTTTTGTTTGTGTTTTTTGTCTCCGCTCTCCATCCGCTGCCCACCCTGCCTCGTTTCCATGGTCACCAGGTTCAACAGGTGAGTCAGATTTAGCTCTTTTCCCTCCATTTTGTGGTTGTGTGGTTGTGTTTTTTGGGGGGGAGGGGGTGCTGTCGATGCCACGTGGCCACACCTTGACCACACCCTGGCCACACCCTGGCCCCCCTGTGTGTTAGCTGCTTCTCCGATCTCGCCGCCTGGGTGGGCATCACAGGAACACAGCCCGAGGTGCTGCCGCCAGCGTCGGGTCAAAGCCGCGCCGAGATTAACGCATAAATCAATAGCGAGAGCACGGTGAGGATGTCCTTGTCACGACCCAGGCACGGCGGCCCGGGCGTTTTTAGAGGTAGGGAGGGGAGGGGAGGGGAGGGGAGATCCGCTCCACCCCCTGCCGTGCAGCCGGCCCGCTGGCTCAGAGACAGGCGCTACGCTAGCGCTGTTAGCTGAAGGTTAGCCGGACCTGCCGGAAAGTGCTCATTTAACTTATTTAAGTGGACGAGGCCACGGGAAGTGTATGAGTCATGCTGTGTCATGCTGGATTAGCGCAGGCTAATCGCTGGGCGGTGCTAGATACCGTTTAGCTTTTAGCTGTTTGTGTATACTTTAGTGGGAGGAAAAGGTGAGCGTTGCTGGGCTGAATGGCCTGTTCTTGTGCTTATGTCATGTCATGTCATGTGATGTCATAAGGGCAGGCATTGGGGCAGTGAGAAGAACACACCCTCATGTTCTCAGAAGCTGTTGGCTCCTCCTTCTGCATCATGCAATAAATTACATGGCAAAAGCCCCAAGATCCCAAGCAAGCTTCATGTACAAACTCCATTTTCAACATCAACAGAGGTAGTAACACTTTAATATTCCTCCAGAGAAAGGCAGTTCTTTGCTCCTCACGTGCTACACTCTCGGCAATAAAGGTATGAAAAGTTCCTAAAAAGGTACAAATGGGGCGCTACCCTATATGTACATAATAATTGTACCCCTAGCCCGCAACATATCATTCATTTCTAGATTTGTTTTGCTTGGAAAACATACTCACTTCTACCTAAAGGGGACATCAATGTTCTTTCAGGGTATTTTGGGGGACTTTAATTCTTGAAGAACAAAATTGTAACTCCAAGTCACTTTATTTCTGAGAGTGTTGGCTCCCGGCCAGGGGCCTCGTATTTGGTGTCTGATAAGATGGATCAGTTTCACAGTTTTCTGTTTTTATGTGAGTCTCCATGCTAAGACTGAGGTCATTTTTATTTCAGTGTGTCACTGGCGACAGCCCACATATTCACCGCGAGCGAGCGCCTCGTTCGCTCCGTACACACAAAATGGCCGCAGCGAAGATTGATTTTGATGGGTTGAAAAGGCAGGCCCGCACATTCAGATTCATCCACTCCGGTTTCCAACGGGACACTTTTACCAGGGTGACCTTTTTTCCCCAGTTTACTTCAGGGACTCTCCTTGCGCGGAAAGAGCAACACTTATATTTAGTTGTGCCTTGTGCGAGCACTTTCTATTAATAGGTTACCGACATCCACTTGTAGGCTGAGCCTGGCCAGGCCCATCTATAATTCATAATAATGCAACTTTTATTTACTTTCCCTTCTCGTCGGATTTCCGGTCTGTGGAGCAGCTGCAGACGCTCAAACCAGGACACTGAAGTGGCGAACCGGTAGTTTCTCCACCTGTGTGTGTGGAGCGTTCTGGCGCAAAATGGCTGCCGTTGCATCGCCCAGGTGGGCACTACAGATGAGGTTATCCCTCATCACCGTATGCGATTTGATTGTCTAGAAAATCAATATATAAATGTAAGCGTCTGTCTATCTATATACAATATGTCCTCCTCCGCAGTTTATCGTTAACTATGTGCATGAGTGCAGACGCCAAGGTGTTGTTCTGGATAATGTGCTTACACTGTAACACGGTCTTTGGGGTTTTGGGTTTCGTTCCATCTTGGCTCCTGATTGTTAATCGGCGTCGTTATTGGGTTACGGGCGGAGGGCTCATCTGCCACCGCAGCTGTGCGGTAAACCAGTCCTCCCTTCGCTTGCGCTGGTTCTTGTTAAAAGCTCTTTCTTTCGGCGTGTCACAGTCGCCGAGCTCCTGTCGCGGGGATTTGCGTCGCTGGAAGTTTTCCGCGTCAGCCGCGGCACAAAAGGGGTTGACGCCGACCTCGAGTTTTGTGTCTCCGAGGGGGGCCGTCGCAGGATTAATAGACCTGGCTCTCGGCTGTGTACGGAGGCTGTGTGACACAGCTGTGGATGCTGGTGCGGTCTGTAATTAACCCCCCCCCCCCCTCTCTGTGTGCCGGGGCGGGGCTGAGCTGCTGAAGGGTGCACTTATCCCCTCACAGAGCCAGGAGCCGGTCACAGAGACACACCCCCTCACTCCAGGGACCCGCGTGGCTGTCTGTGGCGGGGGGTGTGCGTGGGTGTGTGTATCTGTGTGTGTGAGTCTGTGTGTGGGTGCGTGTGTGTGTGTGTGTGTGTGTGGGTGAGTGTGTTTGTGTATGTGTGTGTGGGTGAGTGTGTTTGGGTGTGTGTGTGGGTGAGTGTGTTTGGGTGTGTGTGTGTGTGTATGTGTGTGTGGGTGAGTGTGTTTGGGTGTGTGTGAGTCTGTGTGGGTGTGTGTATCTGTGTGGGTGTGTGCATCTGTGTCTGTGTGTGAGTCTGTGTGTATGTGTTTGTGTGTGTGTGGGTGGATGATTGTGCGTGTGTCTTTGTGAGTATGAGTGTGTTTATGTGTGAAAGAGAGAAAGAGAAAGAGAGATTGATAATGGGGGATCAACAAAGAAAGAGAGAAACATTCTGTTCAGCATCCCTGGAGCTCTGCTAAATGTTGTAATTGTGCGGTAGAGTGTTCCATCCAGCTCAGGGGTCAGAGGTCAAGACACACAGCCTCTGAAATATTCAGCTCCGCAGTGTGTGTCGTGCGGAACGAGCCTTCGGTAATTTACTTTTCATTCGCTCTCCGCCCCTCCGCCCAAGTACCTCTCAGCCTCCATGAAGCAGCTATCGATCAAAAGATCATTTCAAATGCGGAGAACTCATTATAAAAAATAATGTTTTTGATGTAGACCTGTTCCACTCGAGGAGCCCAGGGAGCTTATTTTTATTTTCTGTCTGCGCCTGGGGTGTTCTCTTAACTTAATACCCTTAAGGCTTTTCTGTTTATACGTTTCTGTTACTTCACAAAATTTCTTCTGACTGAACTGGATTTCCACAAGACTCAAAACACGGCAGAGAATTAACTATTTCCGTTCGTAACGGGAAGATTCCAGTTCTACATCAGTATTCAACGAGTGTTGCTTACTGTATGTAGAGTATACATTGTACCAGCCATCCAACGCTGTAGAAATGACTCACAACTTAACTGTTGAAGCAGGTTCATCCGAGATGAATATTTGGCAAATTTTAGTTGGAAGAGGTCTGAAAGAGTATGGCCTTGTCACTTAATTGCTACACGTGGGCCATTTTCATTTTATGGAATGATATATTTATTTGGGCGATTTCCCAGGTCTGCTAGATATTAGCCTTTAGAAACGCATTCTGAAATTGGCAAGAAGTTTAATATGACTCCAAAAGATGACTTGAAATGTTTCCAGTCCGGCTGCATTTTATTTCGACGCTGACAGAAAATGGCTATGTTCATGTTGAGCAATGGCCCCTTCAGGGTACTCTCTAACCTAGATGCCTCATTAACTCCAATGAAACAATTTGTGGGGGTCGTGTTCGTTATTGAGTGCACCTGCTCGTGTTTATTGATATATAATTAACAGCTCTATCCCACACTGTCATCGCCTGACAGCAGTGAACTGCAGGCAGATGCGTGGTGACAATTTGAAAACAATTCAGTTTTATTTGTTCATTTTATCTGTACGGTTTTACTGACGACCGTCACAAAGACGCTTCAGAGAGTAACGGAAGCAGAGTAGCAGATGAACAAACTCCAGACCTGATCCCCCCCCAAAATAACAAGCATGTGAGGTAAAATAACTCCCTCGTGGGGAGAAAATCCTTCAAACAGTGATGAGGGGAAACAACAGTCTTCCAACTCCAATACCCTTATAACACCGTGTTACCACATTAATACAGCCTGCAGCAGTTTCATTTGATGCTTTTATGTAGCCCCGCAGAGCATATCCATCCCTGGGCCTGTACACCCATGTACATTAGTGCTATTAGTTCAGGAGGTACGAGCAGTCCTTTGGCAGTCGGAGGGTTGCCAGTTTGATCCCACCCTGGGTGTGTCCCTGAGCAAGACGCGTAACCCCCTAACGCTCCTGACGAGCTGGTCAGTGCCTTGCACGGCAGCCTGTTGGTGTGTGAATTAATGAGATGCGTTAATTGTAAAGCGCTTTTGGATAAACGCGCGATGTAATATAAACGCGGTCCTTTTTACCATTGACCATTTCTAGGCGGCGTACGTGTTAATTTACGTGCGCTGTGCGGTTGAGCGCTTAATGCGGAACGCTTGGCTTAGATCCCCCGCATTGCCTACCGTACCTGCTGTGTTATGTATAGATCTCAGGGCGCGTGCGTGTGCGGGAGATGAAGGAGACCCCAGGCGTACCCGCTCCCCGCCTGCCTGCCTCGCAGCCCGTGTAATATTGATGTGCGACAGCACGCACGCTCCGCTGCGTAAGTTTCTGCGCGCGGCTTTCTATAGCCGCGGAGCGGGGACCGGCGGCGGTGACGGCGGCTTAATTGCGCCGCGGGTCCGGCCTACGCAGGGCTGCGGCCCGATAATTACCCGCCGTCCGCGCTAATTGGGCCCCGCAGAACGAGGACCGGGCCCCCGCACCGGCTGGGGTGCGGCTCCGTCCGTCTGCGACTGACACCTCGCGCCCGGTCAGTGCTCGGAGCTGTGGGATTCATTTAATATTATTATTCATCATAATCATAATCATGGTAATAATCATAATAATAACCTCATTTGTATAGCGGTCTTTGAGCATACAGCACACAAAGACCCATAAATCCAATTCAGTTTCATAAAGACGCCCCACAGAGCAATGGACAGGGGAAAGGAAAGAAAAAGCAATGCTAGCCCTGAGGCCCCTGATAGCACAGTAATCTCCCTAGTGCGGGGGAAACCCTCAACATGTACTGTATGTCTGTGGATGTTGCTGTGAACATACAGGGCCTAGCCACAACAATATAGCCTGGTGGTTAAGGTGCATGACTGGGTTCTGGACGGTGGTTCTTGCTCTGGTGTAGCCACAATGAGATCCGTGCTGTTAGCTAACAAGAGCTGTTGGGCCCTTGAGCAAGGCCCTTAACCCCCACATTGCTCCAGAGGGGATTGGCCCCTGTTTAATCTGATCAACTGTAAATCGCTTTGGATGAAATCGTCAGCTAAATAAATGTGATGTAATGTGATAACACAACCAATGATTGCCGCAAAACAAACACCATGACCAATCATTGCTTGTGTTATTGGTATGTGCGTGTGCTAAAAGGTTTTTTTTTTTTTGGGTCTCGGTAGATCAGGCCCGCAGCGTGTTCTAATATCGCTGAATGACACAGAAGGATCTCTCAATGTGCTCATATGGCACGATCACACGGGACTGGAATTATGTTGTGTTTAGGGCGGATTATCGGTGACTGAAATGCCGTGTTCGCTGGCGTGGACGCCGATATGGCTTGTGACTCTCCGGGAGGGACGTCTCGGTGGGGCAGTAATAGTGGGTGTTTATTTTTAAGGCCGGGCTCCTGGCTGGTTAATGTTCGGGCACGGGGGACAGCTCGTACCCGGGGAGACGTGCTCCGGATTGTCGTGTCTTCATTACCGAGTCAGGGAGTCGTTTGGGCCTGCGATGTGGGAGATGTGCTCTGCCCCAGTGTTAAGGCTACAGCAGGCTAATGTGATGTTTTTGCGTAGAGCCACAGCGTATCCATTCAGGTGCCTGTATATGCGTGTACACGTGCCGTACGTGTTCATTTATGCATGCTTCAGTTTAGATCCCCCTCGTTGCCCACAGTACCTGCTGTGTTATATATAGATGTATGGGTATGTGTGGCCTGCTCTGTACTGCACCACTATAACCTCCGTAACATCCATCCACGCTGTTCCTCGAATCCCGGTCCTCGAGCGCCGAGAACTGCTGGTATCCCACCCTCCCTTTACCTGGGAGTCAGGTGCGAAGTCAGTCTGACCAGTCAGTAGCACCAATTGTTCAGCTAATTACCTGGGAGGAAAGAAAACCAGGGCCGGATTTTGAATTTGCGGGTGCGATTTGAGGATCCCTGCTTTAAGGTGCGAGATCACAAATAATTAGCTCATGTGATGAGAGTGTTTCTTAACTGAGCGTTCGGACTGCTGATGTCACAATCACGGCTGCTGACTGACAGCAACGGAGTTCTAGAACACTGACTTAGAAGAATGTTGACAAAGACATTCCAAAATGGCGACTCACTCTTCCAACCGGTTAAAATTAAACCGCTGCTCTCCTTTCCGGTTAGTTCGGTACAGTCTGTATGGCTGTCATTCTTCATCGTTCACGGCTATAGGGGGACCGAGAGTGGAGAGGACAGGGTGGACCTGTAATAAAGAGTCGGGGTCAGGGTGCTGGGGGAGAGAGCGTGCGGTGGAGAGCGTCTCCGTGCTGATTGGCTCGCGCACCGCAGCCCCTCCCCCTCCCGTGCCGGTGCTCAGGTGTTCGCCCCTCGCCCGTGTTTATAAATAGAGGTCCGAACGCCGTCCCCCGGGAGACTAGGGCTCCGCTCCCGGCCTGTCTAACTGCAGGGTCCCTAACGTCATAACGTGCACTTACAATCCTCACTCCCCTCCCCTTAATCCGTCTCCTGTGTGGCGTTCGCTCCAGCCTTTATATACATTACACGCCGAGACCCAGGCTATAGAAGCCCATTACTGTATATTGACCCTCTCCAGAATCGATGCACCGCATATTGCGGGGATGTTACAGAGGGTGTGAGTTGTGTCGTGTCGTTGTGCCGTCTAAGCTCAGAGGAACACAGGAGTCACAACACACGGGTCGTAATGGTCCACCCGTGGACTAATTGCCAATTTATAGGGAGGATTGCTCGCGTAATTCTAAAAAGCGAATGTGTGGAAAAGTGTGGAACTTTAGAGTCGTGTTGTGGCGTGGCTGAGCGAAAAAAGGTCAAATGTTTGACTTTTACTGATGGAGGACGATCAAGCCTGCCGCCGGGGAGGAGGGGGAGGGGGTGGGGCAGGGTCTGCGTCGTTGCCACGGTGACCGAGCGGCAGTTTATGTTGCCGTGGCGATGGGGACGGATGCCAGCGAGAGGGTGGGGCCTCCGGCTTCGCAGCGTTAAGCCGAACACGGGACGCGGATGCACTACGTCACACACCCGTACACGTGTACCAAAACACGCACACCACACTCCCTCCCTCCCTCTCCCTCCCTCTCTCTCTCTCTCTCTCTCCTATATGCACACACTCGCACTGGGGACAATAAGACGCGCTTCGAAATAGCAACACCGCGCCTGCAGTCGCTTTCTGCTACGATGCGCGTCCTCTACCGCCAGGGACCGCTGCGATTAGCACGTGGCACGAGAGGAAATGCCTCCGAACTCGAAGGTGGTCTTGCGAAAAGCTGCCGGCAGCCGCGTAACGGTACGAGCTCCGCGGTGTCGGTGTCTTAATTGCGCGGGGATTTAAATTTGGAGGGCCTTGGCGGGGTTCCAGAACGGGCCCCGGGATGAAGTGAGCTCTGAAGGCATCGGACGGAGGAGTAAGAAAGCGAGTCGATGCTTTCAGAGAGTGCTCGCGCTCTGGATGAAACGGCGCGCCCGAATCCCCCACGCAGTGCTCTTACTGCCTCTGGGACGTTCACCAAGCAGGCACCACGTGCCGGTTACAGTACAAGTGCTTCACAGTGAAGCACAAAACATCAACGAGCAGGAAACACAAATGGAAGATAATAAAATACATACAAAGAGAATTGAAAAAATTATAACAAAATCATACTGATAACAAAGACTGACGACAGCATCAATAATCCAGGAAAGCAAGGGCAACGTTTACATTACATGTCGTTTGGCTGACGCTTTTATCCAGAGCAACTTACAGTTGATTAGACTAAGCAGGAGAGACAATCCTCCCCTGGATGCAATGCAGGGTTAAGGGCCTTGCTCAAGGGCCCAACGGCTGTGCGGTTCTTATTGTGGCTACACCGGGGATCGAACCCCCGACCTTGCGGGTCCCAGGCATGTACCTTCACTGTACCTACGCTATAGGCACCCTTAATCTTAAGTTTCTTAAAAGTGGACCTTCTAATTTGTACCGTTAAATCAGTACCTACAAGTATTACGTTTTTCCCAGAAATGCAAGGTATTTCACGGTGCATGCGTACAGTTTGAATTAAGAAGATCCTTCGACAAAGGAGCTGAGAAACTCTAGCTGCGGCTCAATTAGCCTAGCCACACGTCCGATAGAATCAAACTCGGCGCCCATCGACTCACGCCGGCCTGAGTGCAGACAGAGTACTCACGGGAGGCTGCGTTCGGACACGGTCGAGGAGATTTAGCGTCTTGAGCTTTCGGGTAACGGGTGGCCGTGACTCCGTCGCCTCCGCTGCTGCGTTCGGATCGAAAGTCCGGCCCGGCCCCGGCCCCGGCCCTCTCGAAGCGGGTTCATTTCCCCCGCGGGATAAGCGCGCGAATTCGACGTCGCCGAACAAGGTCGCCCAGAGGCAGCGCATGAATATTGAATAGTAATGGGGCCCAGATCTGGGGCGCGTTAGGAATGCTTCTTTTAACCGCCGATGCCATTTGCCTGGGTATTGACTTCCTGTGCTGCACTATTTCATAACTGAGGCAGTGCACTGATGTTCGCTCTTGTAATTGTAGGCACTGAACGTGCCGCACTGATCGAGGAGTTAGATGTACAGTAGTAACAGATTAATCTGGAACCGTGAGATTCTGGGTTGTTGTGTTCTGCTTCCATCAGCCATTTTGTTAAAGCAGTAATTTGCTGTGGTGACCCTGTGGCTCCATGTATGTGCGTACGTGAGTCCAGCTTGAAAATTTAGCTGATCAGGCTGGTCATAAGCCGGTCTAGCTGGGTATGAGCTGGTCAACCAGCATGACCAAGCTGGTTATAGAGCTGGTAAGAGCAGTCGTCTCATTGGCTCAGGCGGTGAGAGCAGTCATCTCATTGGCTCATGTGGTAAGAGCAGTCGTCTCATTGGCTCATGTGGTAAGAGCAGTCGTCTGGCAGTTGGAGGGTTGCCGGTTCGATCCCACCCTGCTTGTGTCAAAGTGTCCTTGAGCAAGACCTAACCCCCAAATGCTCCCGAAGAGCTGGTTGGTGCCTTGCATGGCAGCCAATCACCCTTGGTGCGTGAGTGTGTGTGTTTGAATGGGTGAGTGAGAAGCATTAATTGCACAGCGCTTTGGATAAAGGCGATATATAAATGCCAAACATTTGCCATTTGCCATTCACCATTATCCCAGGGCGTTGCAGAACAGCTTTCCAGGGCTTCTCTGCTTCACTTCTCGGCGGGGTCCGGTTACAGCCTCTCAGCATCAGATGCGTCTCGTCTCGCGTATCACTGAAATGACCACTCTGCTGACGCCTTCCAGAAGCTTCCGTGCTGTTAGGGAATACAATATCTCACGTGAAACATTTAATACGTGCAGAGAACAACCGTAGCAGGATTCCCGTAATGTACATTTTCCTGTCATCGATCGTAGCATCAACTTAATATTAATAGAAAAAAATTAGGCGGTCACAGTAAAGTACGTGTGGTGATGTGTTCTGTGTCTGGAGCAATAGCATTTCTTTACTGTGTGAAAGATACTAGCCCTTGCTGGGCACCCATTAGCGTTTAAGTCCAAGGCTAATGTGATATGATGATTGGATTTATGCAAAGTGGTTGCTGCAAGCCATTGGAAATGTGACATAAACGGCAGATTTTGTGACTTAATTTGAACATGTCACTGGCTAGCTTGATATAGCCCAGCTTTCTTGGCCTCACCAGTGGCAGTAAGGGAATAGACGTCTGCCTCCCCAGCCAAAGGACATATTTAGTTTCTGTTAGTCATACGTCTGCAGACAACTATCAACTGCTTCTTAAGAATTACTGTAGATAGAATCAACTGAAGTATAAATACAGCTGTAGAGCGTAGTGGAATTATTATTTTGATTGGCTCAACGTTATCTTGGGACAAATTGTGATTTGTTTCGTCCAGAGAGTAACGCTTTCTGTAGTACACCCTCCCTCCTCTCCATCCCCCGTTAATTATCTGCCTCATCTCTCCTCTTATCATCCTCCCCTTCTCTTTCTCCCTCTCTCTCCTTCTCGTTCCTCCCCTCTCATCATCCCCTTCCTCCCGGCACCCCGCGTTGCCCAGACGATGTAACCCCCCCCATCTGCGGCAGGCAGTCGCCGTGACAGGGAGCCTGTTGCCATGGAGATGGGAGGTGGTTGCGTTGGAGATGCGGGGAAAGGGGGCTACCATGGAAACAATGGGGTGTGACAGGAGAGAGAGAGAGAGAGAGAGAGAGAGGGAGAGAGATGAAAAGAGAGAGATGGGGACAGAGGGAGAGAGAGGGAGGGAGAGAGAGTGACAAAGGGAGAGAGAGAGAGAGGGTGAGAGAGCGGGAGGGAGGGGGAAGAGAGTGAGCAAGGTAGAGAGAGATTGAGAGGGACAGAGAAAGGGAGAGAGGGAGGGGGAGAGAGAGAGATGGAGGGACAGAGAGAAAGGGAGAGAGGGAGGGGGAGAGAGAAGAAGGGGGAGAAACAGAGGGAGGAGAGAGAGGGAGGAGAGAGAGAGGGGGAGGGAGAGAGAGAGAGGGAGAGAGAGGGGGGAGAGAGAGAGGGAGGGAGAAAGAGAGGGGGAGAAAGAGAGGGAGGGAGGGGGGTGATTCAGACAAAAATAGAAACACAATAGACTTGCTGTGCATCGCCATCCCCTGCTCCCTTCCCATAATCCCCCTCTGTTTGATTTATCCCTCTCAACACCGCCGCTCCACCTTTTACTCGCGATAAATAATGCTGACTGCGCTAATGAAGAGGTCTGAACGCAGCTGCATCTCGGTCTACTCCCCCCAACCACCCCCCAACCCCCCAACCCCCAGTACGCGGTTTGACAACACCCCCCCTCCCTCCCCCACCCCGAATCATTCCATAACGGGCTTTCCTTCTAGTTTTCACTTCTAAAAATAACTTTTCAGTTTCAGAAAGGATTCCTCACACCCAAGGTGTAAATGGAGAAGCTCTTTTTTTTCCCCTGATTTTTCTGTCATACAGAGTTTCTTCTGTGTGTGCCCACCTATAGGACGTTAAATGTGTACCGTGCGCAATGCGTACAATCTCATATTCAGGACATGTTTTACATTGCCAAGTATGCACTACATATCGATATTAGAAGGGAATTAATATTTGATGTGTATTTGAATGACACTGAATAATAACCGGCCACAGTATATTTCTGTGAAAAAAAGAAGCCCACTCGTTTACTTTCAGCCTTTATCATTCCATCTTCTCTCATGCCGTCGCAGTGAAGAGGGCGGGTGAAACAAACGCTCCGGTCCACCTGCGGTCGCGGACGAGTCTCAGAATGAGTCGCGGCGTGAGGTCAGCGGTGAGATTCGGAGGGAACGCAGTCGTCTTTTTCCAGCGATGAATTCGCACTTTCCCGACACTGAGGCGGCCATTGTTCTGAATCAATATCGGCCTTTGTCTAAACGGCCGATAAAAAGTGCCACTGTTGCTCAGTCCGCGTTTTTATCTCTTATTGTTTTATCTGCTAACTGTGTAAATGTGTTTTTCGCAATTTGTGTGTGGAAACAAGGCAAGCTGTTTTCGGTGGTTGTGGTGGTGAAACAGGCTGGTTGCGGTGATGCCCGTTTACAAGAGAGAGGTTGTCTGTGTTGTGCAGGATGGCATGGCTTTCGCCGGCGTGCAGAATGGCTGCATTGTGTCAGTCGGACATTGTCAGCCGAAGGCTGTGTTTTTCGAACCGAGGGAGCGGTCCCCAAATTCCTTCAGCGTGGAGCCACATATTCCTCAGATGTCCTGGCGCGTTTCTTCGCGTTGGGGAGAGAACGATGTTGTTGTGGCGGCGCTGCTATGCTTCAGTGCGCTGCTGAAAGGAAGCGTGTATCTGTCTCAGGGGGTCAGTGAACCGGGCTGTAATCAGCGGTTCGGTTATCTGAGTTATTCAGAGTGTCGCTAAGGCAGCGGTGAACCCAGCGCACAGAGAACGACTCCATTCAGACGCCGTCGACGCGCAGACGGATCGAGCCAGACGTCAGCCGCGTTGTTCTTTCCGAAGGTTTCTCCACACGAACACATTCAGCTTGGCTCACGAGGAGATGCAAATGGAGGCTTTCATGTACGACTTATGTAATTGTCCTGCGAGGAGACAGGTCCGCGCGTTTTTTTGTTAAGGTTGAGCTGAGCGGGTTGGTCGCGCGATTGTGTTTTTGAAATCGTTTGCCACTGTTTGGATGTCATCCAGGGGCCTTTGTCAAACCCTCCTGTGCGATTGTCACAAAGTATTTCAGTGTGTTTTCCCTGGCCTCCACAGCGCTGTGCTCCTTGCATAATGCTTATGAAAATTATTCAGATTCCACGCAGTAAATAAACTGGCGGATCGGGGATATTATGCAACATGCATTCATTAAGGTTTGAGGAGTTTGAGCGACAGAGAGTGTGTGTGTGTGTGTGTGTGTGTGTGTGTGTGTGTGTGTGTGTGTGTGTGAGTGTGTGTGTGTGTGTATGAGTGTGTGTGTGTGTGTGTGTGTGTGTGTGTGTGTGTGTGTGTGAGTGTGTGTGTGAGTGTGAGTGTGAGTGTGTGTGTGTGTGTGTGTGTGTGTGTGTGAGTGTGTGTGTGTGTGTGTGTGTGTGTGTGGCACATTCAGCTTCATGAGCGGCTGGTTGAAATGCCTTGTGTCAGCAGCCACAACCCCTGAATTAACACACATGCGCGTGCGCGCACACACACACACACCAGAAAACGGGGAGCGGGGGTTGTTTGTGGGGGGGGGGGAGGCGGTTTACGTAAGCCAGACAGTGATGATGCTAGAGACAGACACTGCAGATAACCCGTCTGGACCACTGTTCTGAGCGGAGCTCACTCTTCGGTGGAACAGGAAGCTCTGTCCGTACGTCTCACTGCGGAGTTGAACGAGAATGCATGCTTGAAGAGCAGGGCTGCCCAACCCTGTTCCTGCAGATCTACCGTCCTGTAGGTTTTCACTCCAACCCTAACAAAGCACACCTCATTCAACAGATAGAGCAGGGCTGCCCAACCCTGTTCCTGGAGATCTACCGTCCTGTAGGTTTTCACTCCAACCCTAACAAAACACACCTCATTCAACAGATAGAGCAGGGCTGCCCAACCCTGTTCCTGGAGATCTACCGTCCTGTAGGTTTTCACTCCAACCCTAACAAAGCACACCTCATTCAACAGATAGAGCAGGGCTGCCCAACCCTGTTCCTGGAGATCTACTGTCCTGTAGGTTTTCACTCAAACCCTAACAAAACACACCTCATTCAACAGCCAGAGCAGGGCTGCCCAACCCTGTTCCTGGAGACCTGCCATCCTGTAGGTTTTCACTCCAACCCTAACAAAACACACCTGATGCTACTAATTAGCAGCACAATGAGATCTCTAGCTGTTGAATGAGGTGTGTTTTGTTAGGGTTGGAGTGAAAACCTACAGGACTGTAGATCTAAGTCGACAAATTAAGTGTGCAGACCTCCTTTTCTTTCTTGGTTTTAGCAGACATGCTTTTACCTGATTACCTTGGTACCCCATCGTTGTATTCTTATATTCTTTGTGTCGTTGCACCAAGAGGAATCCCAAGTTGTTATAGCATATTGCTGTGCACTTGCTCATTGTTTTATCAACATCTCATCAATAAATTACAGGCAATTTACCGCTGGCAGTTAAAGGCAGGTTGTAGGGAGCTCTGTGATTGTGTTATAAATAAATCAGGATGGATGCCTGGGAATGAGGGCCTCCTCCAGTGGCAGTAATGTGGCCTTGCCTTGAACGCAGACCTCCCTCCACAATCCCACGTGCCCCGGTTGTTCTGTCTACACTCTTATTCTACCTCCCTGTCATTTCTGGTTAGCCATGCATGCTATATGCTGTTATGATTGTGCTTGCGTATAATTATTTTACTATTGTGAGTGTTCTAGTTGCCAAAGCTGTGGTATCGCTACTCAGTCAGTTTATTTGATTGTTCTACGAGGGTTCAGGTTTTTATCTATGTGATCACTCTCCCACTTGGAGCCATACTTTCCTTTAGGGTTTTCAATGCACTTGTCCCTGGTTCTGATTTGCACTTTATTGTATGTCGCTTTGGATAAGAGCGTCTGCCAAATGCCTGTAATGTAATGTAATGTAATGTAATGTAATGTGATGTCTTGTCTGCTTAATAGGATTGCATTCTACTTTTATTGACTAAAGTGTAACCATAGTGAATATTTTCCTAAAGATCATACCATTATCTGTCGTTCTGGTTCCAAGTGAACCCATTTCCGTTGCATTACCTTTGTTCTTATGACGATATGCTGTTATTATACTTCCGCAGTAGCCATAGTTCAGAAGCAGAATTGTCGGCAGTGGCTCGATATGGGCAGGTAGCTTGTTGACGTGTTCAAATATTTTCTGTTTCCTGCATTTTCTAGCCCCCACAAGAGTTTCAGAAACAGCCAAAGTAGACAGAGTGCTAAGTGAGCCTCTTTCTGAACAGTACGCCCCCTTGTGGTCAGCTCCCCAATTACAGCTCCCCAATTACAGTGCATTACAATCCCTGAGCTGTCGTCTTTATCCAAAGCGACTTGCTGTTGACTAGACTAGGCAGGGGGCCAATCGCCCTTGGAGCAATGCGGGGTTAAGGGCCTCGCTCAAGGGCCCGACAGCTGCACTGATCGCATTGTAGCCACACTGGGGGTGGAACCACCAACCTTCCAGGACCCAGTCAAGCACCGTAGCCACGAGGGTACGGGCCGCCCCCCAGGTTCCTGGCACAGCACAGCACAGCACAGCACAGCACAGCACAGCGCTGGATGAAGGCTAAAGCTCTGTAGCCTGGTGTCTCTTTGTGATATGGTTTCTCCCCGCAGATATTAAGCCAAAACCATCTGCCAAAGGGAAGTTTCATTTTAATCTTTCATGGCAAACTGAATTAGTTTTCTTCGGAACGGCAAATTGCTGACAGATTTCTGACTCCGGCGGAATACGGCCAGATGCCTTTGGTGAAGCGACTGCTCTCTTCTTCTGTGGTTCCCCCGTGCATTGTGGGATATTGTGGAATCAAAGTGTTGTTTGAGTTTGATCTGTGGTTATTTGTGTTTGCGTGTATGTGCATGTGTTTGCGTTTGTGTGTGTGTGTGCATGGATTGCAGCGTTTCACAGTCAGAGTGTACAGTGGCTGTGTTCATGATGAGATTAGTGCTGACAAACATAAACACGCTTTTCAGGGGACAGGATTTCATCTGTCTGGCACTGTTCCATATCTCCCCCCCCCTTTCTCTCCCTCTCTCTCTGTCTAGTTCTCTCCCTCTCTCTCGGCCTCTCTCTCTCTCTCTGTCTGTTGGTTGTGTGTGTGTGTGCACACATGCATGTGTGTGATCGTGTGTGAGTGTGAGTGTGCGTATGAATGGCAGTATATCCGTGGCACTATAGCGGGTATCCACACAGAGCACCGTTGCCGGTGAAAAGAGGAAACGGAGCACGGCACAACAAAGCCGTCATGACACAATTAACAAAACACCGAAATCCCTCAGCTTTGGCACGGCCCTCTACTCTGCGCAGGGAGAGAGAGAGACAGAGAGAGGGGGAGAGGGGAGGAGAAGGGGGGGGCGTTAAACGAGAGCGGAAGGATGGAAAAGGTAGAGCGCCTGAGAGGAAAAGAGGAGAAGGAGGGGCGGAGATGACGGAGGGAGAAGACAGAGAAGGAGGGAGAAGACAGAGAAGGAGGGAGATGCGTCAGCAGGTTCATTCAGAGAATGTAGCGCTTCCACCGGCTGACTGCGCTAACGCTGTCGCCAAGCCGACCAGCTCCCTGAGGGGAGCTCGAAACGCAGCGTACAGATGTCTGCGTGTTGCGTGTGGAACCCCCCCCCCCCCCCCCCTCCCCAGTCTGTTTCCAGGGACTCCAAAGAAAGGGGGGAAGGGGGTTGCCAAAGCTGGGGGAAGAGAGAAAGAAAGAGAAAGTGGGAGAAAAAGGGATGGAAAATGGGGTAGTAACGGGGGGTAGCGTGGACAAGAGAGGGAGAAAAACAGAGAGGGGGGGGGGGGTTTAGGCCCCCTGCAGGGGGAGGGACGTGTGGCTCTGCAGCAGCCAATGAGCAGCCCGAGTGGAGGCATGTGACCAGTGGCTGTCAGGAGGGGGCGTGAGAGAGCGAGCGAGAGAGCGAGCGAAAAGCATCTCATCGCACTCAGCCTCAGTGCTTCTCCTGGTCGACTCCGAGCAGACAGACACAGACGATCCTCGGCTCGCGCGCACGCAAGCGTACGTTTCCCGGCCTGACGGAAAAAAAACCCCCCAAAAAAAACCCCCCTCCCCCCTCACCTGCGCACACTTACATCCGAACACGGAAGAGAGCGA
Source organism: Conger conger (assembly GCF_963514075.1). NCBI lineage: Eukaryota > Metazoa > Chordata > Actinopteri > Anguilliformes > Congridae > Conger > Conger conger. The sequence goes on along the minus strand of NC_083763.1, from coordinate 3,584,442 downwards.
GAGACGCCGTTAAAAAAAAAAAAACAAAGAGAGAAAAAGAGGAGCGAAAGAGAGAGAGCAGAGCAGCGAACACAGAGACCGAGCGAGCGAGTGAGGGAGGAACAGGATGTCTTCTCTCTCCAACCAGCCTCCGACGGGGCCGTTCTCGGAGTACAGCGAGCTGTGCAAGGTGCCGTCCTCCCTGCAGAGCGCGCAGGGGCCCCAGGGCTGGGAGTGGCAGCACGGCGGGGAGGTGGGGGCCCCCCGGGGCCTGGCGGGGCCTCCGAGGGCCGCCGGGCTGACCGACGAGGACAAGCTCTGCTTCTTCGAGGGCCCGGGAGGGGTGGGGGTCGGCGGGGTGGACTCAGAGCTGAAGGTCCCGGGCCGGGGGGCCGGGGGCGTGTCGCTGGGCAGCGCCGGGGAGAGTCCGGAGAGCCCGCTGTCCTCCTCGCCCTCGCCCGGCAAGCCGCCGGCCTTCCTGGGGTCCGGGAACAACGGGGCCCTGCCCCCCGACATCTCCGCGACCTCTGACCCCCTGCGGAAGCCGAGCGGCGGCGGGGCGGCGGGGGCGTGGAGCCCCACGTCCGGCCCCAAGCCGGCGCCCAACTACTGCGTCATCGGCGTCGTCAACGACAACTACCTGGAGGGCGGCGGGGACGGCGGCGGCGTCGCCCCGGCGACGGGGCCGGCGGGGTCCTCGGAGGACAGCGAGGACGACATGGCGCCCTGCTTCATGGGCCGCGCCGAGCAGCAGCGCAAGGCCATGCGCCGCGCCATGTCCGAGTGCTCCCACCTGTCCGTGCCCGCCAGCCTGGAGCTGCCCGACAAGTACCCCGACAACAAGTTCGGGCCCCTGGACGAGCTCCCGTCCCCCGGGGCCGGCCCCCGGAGGCCCCACTCCGCCATGAAGCGCTCGCTGACCGTGGCCGACGAGCAGCCGCCCACTCCTCCCCCGACGATGTCGCTGTCCGCCGGGGCCGCCAGGTCCGACCTGCGGGCGGGCCCCGGGGCCCTCGGCGCGCTGCAGCAGAGGGACGAGGGCGGCTTCCCGCTCTCGCCGCCGGAGGGCGCCGTGGAGCCGGGGGCGCCGGGCAGGGAGCAGGGCGTCCTGATCCCCGTGCCCGCCGTGGCCTGCCCGGCCTTCAACGGCGCGCACGCCTCCAACCCCTTCAGTGTGGCGGAGGGTAGGTCGCTCCGTCTGTGCCCGCGTCTGTGCCCGCGTCTGTGCCCGCGTCTGTACCCGCGTCTGTGCCCGCGTCTGTACCCGCGTCTGTGCCCGCGTCTGTGCCCGCGTCTGTGCCCGCGTCTGTACCCGCGTCTGTGCCCGCGTCTGTGCCCGCGTCTGTACCCGCGTCTGTGCCCGCGTCTGTGCCCGCGTCTGTACCCGCGTCTGTGCTCGCGTCTGTGCCCGCGTCTGTACCCGAGTCTGTGCCCGCGTCTGCCCGGCGCCCCCACACCTGATGCCTCGCCTGGGAGGGGGGTGTGTGGGTGTGTGTGTGTGTGTGTGTGTGTGTGGAGGTGCCAGGTGTTTTATCGAGATTTGAAGCATTCCTAAGCGGGATGACAGGGCAGGATCAGGGAGCGGGGGATGGATGGCAGGAGGTAGAGAGCAGGAGCAATGCTCCGGGGGGGGGGGGTTGTGTGCGTGCTGTGGTTTGATTGAATCATCCGAACATTGAGCTAGACACCCCAGATAAAAGGTGCGACTTAAAGAACCCTGACTGGGAAGGATTGAGAAGGGGGGGACGGCAGGAGGATGAAGGAGGAAGAGAAGGAAGAAAGGATTAAGAGAGTAGGTAGAGAGCGAGGCTGTGCTGTATGTAACATAACTTAACATAACGGCGAGAACAGGCCATTCAGCCCGGCAATGTTCGCCTTTCCCTACCCCCTAAGTGAGCCTACTGCTTAGTTTACCTAGAAGCTAAACCGTATCAATCCTGGTCGATGTGCTGGCATCTGGCTCTGAAGGGGGGGGGGGGAGTGGGGGGAGGATGAGGAAGGAAGGATGAGAAAGAGGGACAGATTGAGAGAGGAGGTAGAGAGCAGTGATGCCGTGGCGCTGTGGGGTAGCATCTGGCTCGGTAATGGCGGTTCTGGTTGTGAGGGAGCGAGCAGGTCGTTCGTCCTGACTCAGATCATTACCTCAGACGTGCCGACCGACGCGCCTCCACACGGTCTGGAGCGCCGCGCTCCTCCGGCCCCTCCCCCTCGCACGCGTCGCGAAGCGGGCGCTCAATCTCGCCAGGACCGCGCCGGAGGCAGGCTGGGGAAAAAAACCGTCCTCGTCCAACCAAACTCTCCCTCCGCGGCCGAGGTCAATAAAACCGTCTCTGTGACGTCTTTACCTGAAGGCGCTCGATAGCTAACCTGCAGACGTTGCGTGTGTGTGTGTGTGTGTGTGGGTGACTCGTGTGGCGCGGATGGGCGAAAGCGAGACGCGGGCGATTTTTGGCGGAATCTTCGCGTGGTGAGACGTGAGAATGGACCGACGGGGGTAGCACTGTAGCACGTGTTTGCGATTTCGGTTTTCAAGGTCATCCACACAGGGAGAGAGAGAGCGTGGCTGTGTTATTAAACCTGGACGTTCATAGATTCTCTGTCTGGCCTGCCCTGTTTGTCTGATATTTGCATCGGTGCGCAATAGTTCGATGTGGTCGTTATCGACGAGACGTTTCCGCTATGCGTAGATGTTATGGAGGGGGTGTGTCCTCTTGCCTGCTTTTTTTTTAAATGGCTGTTTCCAGACTGTCTGTCTGCCTGCCTGCTGGGTCTGTCAGTCAGTGCGTCTGTCTGTCTGTCTGTCTGTCTGTTGGCCAGTGCGTCTGTCTGGCTGTCTGTCTGTCCGGTCTGACGGTCCGGTGGCTCTGAGCAGGACCGGCGGGGATGGAGGGAGCTTGCACGCGGTATAAAGGGGTGTGTGAGCTGAGCGCTAGGAGGGACAAAGGAACTCAGACACAAACAAGCTGCAGGTCGATCAGCGACGGCAGAGCGGAGCCACGGACTCTCCGAGGCAGAGATCTATAAATACCTCGTTTCTGTGATATCTCCGTCTTCACTGTGTCGCTGGGCAGTCCGGCTGGCAATAACATGAATACGATCGCAAAAAAGCAGTACGGAAGCGTAACCGAGAACGAGATTGTTGTGGTGTCTGTCTGTAACTGTTCGGAGCTATCCGACATTGTATTGGCTCAGCGGACTACGTTCTGAGCCGATGTTCTATTTTTATCTTGCGCTTTATTGGCGAATGTTGTCAGGGGAACAACATTGCACAGCACAAATATGCCTGCTAAGCTTTCTGTTTTTGAGAAAGAATGTGTGACCGTATGACAACATTGTTTAATTCATAGACATCTAATGTAGTGGCTGAAGATATGTGTGTGTGCGTGTGCATGTGTGCGGGTGCATGTGTGTGTTTTTATGTGTGCGCAAGAGTGCACGAGTGCTTGTGTGTATGTGTGCGCCTGTGCGCATGTGTGTTTGTGTGTGCGACTTCATGTGGGTGTGTGTGCATGTGCGTATGTGTGAGCATGCAGGCATGTGTGTGCATGTGTGTGTGTGTGTTTGTGCCCGTGCGCATGCATGTATGTGTGTGAGTGTATGCGTATGTGCCTGTGTGTGTGTGTGTGTGTGTCCGTGCACATGCATGTATGTGTGTGAGTGTATGCGTATGTGCCTGTGTGTGTGTGTGTGTGTGTGTGTGTGTGTGTCCGTGCGCATGCATGTATGTGTGTGAGTGTATGCGTATGCGCCTGTGTGTGTGTGTGTGCCTGTGTGTGTGTGTGTGTGTGTGTGTGTGTGTGACGCATATCTCCCATGGAAACGCAGTGTGCAGAGCAGTGTAAGCGTAGTGAAGTGTGCTCCCCTGTGTTTTCACCACGCTCCCGTCACCCTGCTCTCCCTGCCCAGTCTTACCAGCCCGTCCCACCTGAGAGGCTGCGGTGGACAGGCAGAGATGGGGTCTGGGCCGCCCCGGGGGACCGGTGCCTCCTAGGGTCCAGCAGTCACAGGGAGTCTGGGTGTCCCGGGGGACCGGTGGCTCCTGCAAACCACCGTCTCAGGGTCACTCAGCACTGAATCAGCCGTTTGATTCGCGACAGACGTGATGTCTGAAAAGCACCAAGTCTGAAAGGCCAGCACAGCTCACAGCATTTTCTTAAAAACTCTGAGTGAACGATATCACAGGAGGTAAACAGGAAACGGTGTGAGATGTCTCTGTTTCGCTCTTAACTTTGCGGTGCTTGATTAGAGGACAGTCGCGGCGTGTTTATTCCCAGCGGTCAGTGTGGTGCAGCGGGGACACCTGTTCAGGCAGGTGTGCGCCCGGATGCTAATCGCCTTGAAGTGCATTTCCATCTGCGGATGCGGGCCCTTGCCGTATAAATGCGTTAAAAAGCTGGATTCTTTTTACCCTCGTTCAGTAACGGTAAACTGTCTCTGTTTTCTCCAGCCCAACCCCCCGACCCCCCTCCTTCGGTTAATTTCGAAGCCGTTTCACAGTTATGACTGATTTTCACCTGAGCCCCACGCTGAGGGAGGCAGGCTTAATATGAGAGAGAGAGCAATCAAAGTGTGACAGGTTACGGCAATGAAACAAAATGAGAAAGATCATTTCATAGGCCCTCTGGTCCTGTTTTCTTTTCCGTCGCTGTGTGAGTTTCCGAAATAGCCTCCCTGCCCCGGGGGAAATGGCTGTTGGTGTCCACGGAAAGATATTTCGTCAGCGTAACGGGCTAATTGGCGTTAGAGTGGGCGTGCCATTGATGACGGCGTACGCAGCTTCCGTGTGAGGTGTCAGGGCAGGGCCCTGGCTCCCCTCTCCCAGGGGTTCTGCGTCAGGGACGTTGGAAGCTTCTAGAAGCCGGTGCCACTGCCAAAAACGTCTGTCTTAACATTAGCATTTTAGTCTTACAATAAGACTTAAGATCTTTTTTTTTTCTAAGTACAAAATATTGGCTTGTTTTATGTAACTTTTTGCTTGACAGGTTAAATTTTGTTATTGAGCCAAACTGCCTTACCTCATTGGCAAAACAGTAAAAGAAATAAGATTTTAAGTCTCCATATGAAACTTAAATACTTAAGATTGACTTAATTTTTAGTTTTTGAGGTGCATATTCCATGCTGGTGCTCACTGCAAAAAAAACAAAAAAAATAAGTCTTATAAGAAATGAGGCTTAACTAGCATTGTACCCTTATATTTACATGATTAAAATCTTATTTCTGTTCCTTTTTTCCTAAAAACAGACAAAACGATTGCTAATGAGATGAGACAGTTTTACTAATTTCCAAATTTGCCAATGGGTAACAAGATAATTTCACTTGTCAAGCAAAAAGCAGCTTAAAGCAAGCTATTATTTAATACTTCAGAGAAAAGAAATGTGATAATTTTCATCACAAGACTAAAACACGTTACAGTTTTTTAGCTGACGCTTTTATCCAAAGCGACTTACTGTTGATTAGACTAAGCAGGGGACAGTCTTGCTCAAGGGCCCAACAGCTGTGCAAATCTTATCACGGCTGCACCGGGGCTTGAACCTCCAACCTTCCGGGTCCCAGTCATGTACCGTAGCCACTTGGCTCTTGGCTGTCCCAAAAACACTTGCTAAGACCCTTTTTCCAGCGTTGCCGTTCGTTAGAGGGGAATTACACTCATGCGGGGCGAGCAGAATTGGTTTCCTGTCAGGCGCGGTTGTCTTTTGGCCGCGGGGAGCGTGCGCTGACAGCCGGTTGGCTGAATGTGACAGTGCCACGGGCATCGCCACAGACTGGCCCCCGACCGCAGCACCACCAGCTGCAGCGCTTTGACGCTTATCTGAGCGGACCCGTGTTTGCAGCACCAGTGAGTACGTTTAGGGCGCGTAAAACAATCTATATTCGCGCCGGTTTGAGGGGAGGCGCCATCTAAGCGGGTTTCGATAGTGTCGCTTCCCCGTGTGGACGTCCTGTCCGTTTCATAACGGCCTCGTGAATTAAGGACCCTGCAGAAATGGCCATCTCAGCCAGGGAGACTTGTAATAAGATCTTAGTTTTCTCTCTTAGTTTTCTTTTTGCTATTTTTTTTTTTGCTTTTTTTTTACCAATATAAGACTCAATATGAGATTAAAATACTTTTTTTGTTTTTTTGTTATTCTAGTGAACTGAGATACACAGCCATTATGCCAAGAGCACCAAGACACCGAACACCAGCTTTGGTTTAATCTTTCTAACAAGTTTGTATCAGTCCAGTCAAGCATTAGCTATGATTCAGTTAATTGTGGCTGTTTAGATTGCTTGCAATCTCTCACAACTCATTATCATCTCAGACCTTTGTGCAAGAGACTCTTAGTTCTCACAGATTTTTCTTTGCTATTTATGTAATCTGTTGAGTCATTATATTTTTTTATGATTTTCCTGATTTTCCTTATGAAAGATTGCCAGGGTATCATTTGACCTCTGCTTCAGAGCTCTGTAAAAACACGATGGGCTGCTTTCGTATTGAAAGGAAATTAACACCATACTTCAGACAGCAGACTGTTGTTGACGATGAGGAGAGTTCGGTCCTCTGTGTCCTGTTGAATTGGGACATCTCATTCCTTGAGAAACGGAGATGACAGTCACAAGGTTGTATCGTGAGGCTTCAAGTGATAAATAGATCAGTGCTTTTATGCATTGCTTTTCTAGACACTCAAAGCACTTTACAGTGATGAGGTGGGAAACTCGCCTCAACCACCACCAATGTGCAGCTCCCACCTGGGTGATGCAACAGCGGCCATTTTGTACCAGAACGCTCACCACACACCAGAGCTAGAGAGGACAGTGTTTTTGCCAATTGAATCAGGGGATGACCACAGTGAGTCAGGACTTCGGTTTTAACGTCTCGTCTAAAAGACGGCGTCTCCTACAGCACAGTGTCCCCATCACTGCGCTGGGGCATTGGAGGTAATTTGACCAGAGGGAAGATCGCCCCCTACTGGCCCACCAAACACCACTTCCGGCAGCAACTTAGTTTTTCCAAGAGGTCTCCAGGAGGTCCATCCAAGTACTACCTTGGCTTGGCTTCTGCCATGCAGCAGGAACAGGGTGCATGATGGGATGACCGCTGGCTGAATGGCGCTCTGATGCTCTTAGCTCTACGCCGCACTCCCTGATCTGGGGTATTCTGGTGAATGTAGAACGGCGTGCAGTCGTTTAGGCCATGATCAATTGACTTGAATATCGATAGACTGAAGAGACCTGGACTGGTTTAAAGCCGCTATTCTGCAGGGTGAACATTAGTTTCCTCCCCCCTACTTCAGGGCTGAAATGCAGTGAAAACATCTCTGACTTACAGGGTAATGCATTTCCATTCCCAGCCTGTTTCTGATGTCAGGTTCAGCATGGTAGGAAACCAGCTGCCACCATCATTTTACCGTGTTTGACACTGGCGTCCATTCCAAAAATACACCCTTTTCAGTCTCCAGTTTTCTTAAACTGGTCTCTGTCTGGTCCCTTCTCTTCTTCTACGGTATTGCTCTGGTGCAAACCTGCTTTTTTTTGTTTGTCATCCATTTTCCTGTTCCTTCAGTCTGCTATTCTTCCTCTTCCCTGCTTTCTGCCTCCATCTTCTTTCCCCCATTTCAGGGGGAGCACATTACCAGCTTACATAAGGGGTCTGTACTAACAATGTTGTTTTTTTGTCAGCTCAAAAGCTCTGTCTCTCATTGGTTGAAACAGCCAGCCACTCTCCTGTCCTCTCTCTCTCTCTCTCTCTCTCTCTCTCTCTCCCCCCCCCCCCCCCCCACTAATCTGTCCCCTCTCAGTTATTGGTCTGCCCCCAAATCACTGGAAATGTGTTATGCAAAGCGGGGACTTTGTCTGTCAGCGTAATCAATTGTGAGGTTGCCCTGGTTGCGGGAGAAGCAGGTGGCTTCACCAACCAAACCAACTGAGAAAAAGGCTCTGGTCGGTTCTGCCTTTTTGACGTGAAGGTTTATTTCGAATGGATTCCAGTCCTCCCACTCTTAATTGGGTCCACACTATTCCCTACCTTTTTAATACCAACTGAGCATATCAGATAATCCTTCTGTGGTGCCATTGGGTCCTGTTCCTAGGTAATGATACAATATACCATATAGGCCTATGGTCTTTGTGTGTACGTACAGTGCAGTCTACAAGTGTTTGGGCAGTGGTTCCATTTCTGTTCTTTTGGCTCTGTACTCCAGCACATTGAAATGAAACAATGCATATGAGGTTAAAGTGCACAATATCACCTTTAATTTGAGGGAATTGACATCCATTCTCAATGTTCTTCCATAATTGTTTTCTTCAGTAAACCTACTGTTTGGCCTCTGACAGTTTTTTTCTTATTTCTCAACCTCATAATGCCGTTCCTGACTTGTTTTGGCGCAACTCTGGTTGACAAATGTGCCAATAGCAGACTCCACAGGCAGACGAAAGCATAGAATCAAGGCTACATACTGGAAGATTTCTTATACCTGCACTAAGACAGCGATTGAATACACCTGACTAATCAGAAACTGCTGAGAAGCCAACTGTCCAATTACTTTCGGTCCCCCAAAATTCAGAACCAATATACTGGAATACAGAGCCAAAAGAAAGGAAATTGTAACACTGTCCAAATACTTGGACTGCGCTGTATATCTGGAGAGTATTTTCTGACCAAAAAATACTTTTATCGATTATCATCATTAATGCCGTCTCGAATGTGTTAGTTTCAGAACTGTTACACCTGAAAAATATTCGCTATTTTTCCAGTGCTATCCTTTGCGTGTTGAAATGACGATCGGAGGGAAATGGAAACCCAATAATCTTTAAAATTGTGAAAGCAGGATATTCCTTGGCCAGTGAATTCCAGCACAAATAAACCGAAGCTGCTGTCGGGATTGATTTTATAATCCGCGGGTTTACTGGATTATCTATTGCCACAGTTTCCGCAAATACACGCCATTTCAAAGCGCGTTTTATTCCTCGCGGTTGCGTGATGCGATAGACTTAATGGAAAACAGATCAGCTTTCCCTTTTATGCTTTGGATGTCATATTTTTAGGAGTGATTGGTAGTTTGACCGGAGCTTAATATTTTATTTTTGCTTTTGTGGATGGTAAAAGGAAATTCGAGATATAGCTTCTAGCAACAATTGTTGAATTCTAAAATAAAGTAACAAGGAGGGAGAATTCTAAAGGGTGTGCCAGTTTGTAGACTGTTATAGTTTACAAATCTTATTTTAAAGGAAAGATTTCTGCCAATTCTCTGGCACAAAGATGTGTTCAGCATACATAAACCCACGCACTACAAGCTGAATTATTTTTAGTCGATCTATAAGTGGATTCCATTAGTTTAGCGATTCCTTTATGGTCAATGTCCTGTTGATTACGGGCCATTTCGCTAGTCCATTCAATAATCAATCTAGTTCACAAGGTTATGTTAAAAGGCTGAATGTCTTTATTTATTTATTTTTTAAAAGCGCCATTGACATTGGTTAGGGAAATAAAAACATTGAGCATGTCAACAGTCTTTCTCTTTGTTGTTTTATTCTGTTACTGTTGTCTTGTTTTATACTTGGAACAAATTCACACGACTTTGAATCCGGGACTTTGAAATTGAAGCCTGCTGTATGTATTGCGTAGTTATTTACACGCTTCTCAGCAAATTACTCGAAAGAAGTCTTTCACCTTTGAGGGGTATTTACACAATAAAGGAATTTCACACGGCAGCTGCTTTGAATATTGTCTGTTCGTATTTATCCAATACGAAAGTGTTTATCCAAACCATAGAGCGTATACTGTAACTGAGATCGCCATGGAGACCTGTGACTGGCCTTGAGGCAGCAGGCTGGACAGTTGAAAGGCAGACTTCAAGTAAGGCTCTTTTCATGTAATCCGATTATGCTTTCACAGTAAAAAAACAAAAAAAACAACAAAAAAAAACAATACACAGCATTTCTCATGTGGGAAATTTCTCTACTTTCTGGAGTACAAATTCTCCTCATTATTAGCTATGGCTAATGGGACTGTGGAGAAGAATCTGTTATCTGCAAGGGCAGTCTGTAGCCAAGTGGCTAAAGTACATTACCGGGACCTGGAAGGATGGTGGTTCAAGCCCCAAGATGTTGAACCCTTGAGCAAAGTCCTTAGCCCCACATTGCTTCAGGGCGGATTTGTGCCCTGCTTAGTCGAATCAATGGTACATCATTTTTGGATAAAAGTGTCAGCCAAATAACTATAATGTAATATAAGGTACACACGATGACGTATTGGTTACAGGTTTCTGAGGACAGGAGGCTTGTTGACCTCTGAGTGCGCATCTAAGTATGCAAACGCAGTCTTCAACACATCGTCCTCTCTTCTGTTCCTGACCCTGTAGGTTAATCTGATTGCTTTCAACAGATTCATCTGCACGGTCCAAGTTCCTATTTATGAGGTCACTTCCTGCACGTGGAACTGTGCATCCCTCTTGGGTTTGTTTTCAGCGCCCTTGCTCCTGTCCCAAATGCCTGTAATGTAATGTGATGTTCAATTACACGGTGTTGTCTCCTTTTTTTTGCCGTTAGGTTTCTGTGTGACTCACTGGATTTTGTTTCTTCTGCCTAGTTGTGTGTGAAAGTGTTTGGCAGGCAAGCAGGCTGTGGCACTTGGCCAGTACCCAGGATCTAGTACCTGTTACGTCACCTACTGACTTTCCATGGGCTTGTGAAAAGTGTTTTGAAGCCATGGAAGTCAAGTGCAATTGTACAATTTGGAGCCGGAGACTGCCCAGTAGGGGGGCTGAATGCATCTCCTCCATTAAGCGGCTGACTTGGCAGTGACGTAAACTCTGCCTGATTCATCCACAAAGTAAGACTGTATTGTCATAATAACACAGTGCCTAAAAGAAAATTGCCACCTGTGGACAAATTAGATGTAGAAGAAACACTGATTGCTGTGGGTGGAAAAAATGATTGGCTTAGTATGTTCGCCGTATTGTTACCATGGACATTACATTGAAAGAAAGGGTGGCTGAAACGCCCAAACTGAAGCCAACCGCAGTGGTGCTAGTGGGCATCGTCTCTCTACAAGACCAGGAAATTAGCCTCTTTACATTACATTACATTACAGGCATTTGGCAGACGCTCTTATCCAGAGCGACGTACAGCGAAGTGCAGATTGAACACAGGGACAAGTGTGATGAGGACCCCAGAGGACTGTACGGTTCCGAGTCCTAGCGTGACCGTACAGATACAATCGGAACCCTTGAAGGAGACGTCAACGACGAAAACGTAGCTTCTAAAAACGAAGCCCGGTTTTGGCCGCTTGGTTCGAGCGCGGGGCCTCATCGAGGTTTGGGCGTCACCGCGCCACGGCGTGAGGCAGTCAGGCGGGATAAGCTGATCGTTGTTGCTCTTGTTCCCTGCGATGATGCGGATGAGCTGTTGGCACGGCTCTGTGTGTTTCAGGAAGGCCCTGTCGTTGTTTATCATGTCCAGGGCCGCCCTGCGTCTAATCCGGTCGGACAGGCTCCCTCACTCAGGCCAGGCTGGCTCGAACCGGCTGTGGACACGGTCATACTGGCCACTGTGGCCTTCCCTGCTGGTAGCTGGTTGGGCGGCACGGATTGGTGCTGTGGGTAGCACTGCCGCCTCACAGCAAGGAGGTCCTGGGTTTGAATCCTGGTCGGCCGGGGCCTCTCTGTGTGAAGTTTGCATGGGTTTCCTCCGGGTACTCCGGTTTCCTCGCACCGTCCAAAGACATGCAGGTTAGGCTGATTGGAGAGTCTAGATTGCCCGTGGGTATGAGTGTGTGAGTGAATGGTGTGTGTGCCCTGCGACGGACTGGCGACCTGTCCAGGGTGTATTCCTGCCTTTCGCCCAATGTATGCTGGGATAGGCTCCAGCCCCCCGCGACCCTGTTCAGGATAAGCGGGATGGATGGTAGCTGGTTGACCAGTTCATACCCAGCTAGACCAGCTTCATGACCAGCTACCATGGGTTCCAGTGGTATATTCCGTCCAAGTGTCATTGTGTAAAACTTAACACAACTTAAACCTGTTTCTTTCTGTGCTTCTCTCCGCAGTTAAAGCTGAGAAAACAGACAACGTTCAGAAGGTGGATAAATTTGACATGTTCGACACAAAGGACGTGAAAATGGACAAGTTCGACATGTTTGGGAAGACGGATAAGCCAGACAGTATGGACAAGTACGAGAAAGAGAAGACCGAGAAGGTGGACAAAATGGACTTCCTGGATAAAATTGACAAAGCAGAGAAGAAGATGGAGGAGAAGGCAGACAAGTTTGATCTGCTGGACAAGCAGGAGAAGATGGAGATGAAAGACAAAGCGGAAAAGATGGAGAAAGTGGAGAAGGTAGCCCATCAGGAAAAGGCGACGGAGAAGGTGGCAGAGAAGATCGACAAGACGGAGAAAGTGGAAAAAGTCGAGAAGTTAGAGAAAGTAGACAAAGTAGACAAAGACAAGGAGGCAAAGACAGAAAAGTTAGACCAGGCTGAGAAGACGGAGAAGGTTGAGAAGGATGAGAAGGTTGAGAAGGTTGAGAAGGACGAGAAGAAGGCGGACACGGAAAAAGCCGACAAGGGAGACAAAGCAGAGAAGAAACCGGCCGGAAAGGCCCCGGTGACGAACGGGGTGAGTGCGCCAGGCAAGGATGCCACCAGCCCAGACAAGAAGACCAAGGTAAGCCAGGCAGCAGCCGCAAGAACCACCGTGCTGCTCATCGCTGTGCACATTGCTACTGCTGATGCTATTAACGTGTGTGTGTGTGTGTGTGTGTGTGTGTGAGAGAGAGTGTGTGAAAAGGGAATCAAAGCCGATTGCTTCACGTCACCTGAAATTACTGACTCTATTTGATTGTACTGTATCTGACGTGCAAGCCAAATGATCAGTAACTTAAGGATATTGTAGCACGTAAGATTATAGGACAGCAACATTTGGTTTTATTCCCTTGTGAAGAGCCTTTGCTGGATTGCTTTCCCGATGTTGTGCGTTTGTGCTGTCTGTGTTTGGGTGCGTGCATCTGGCATATTAACCAATCTCTGATTGGCTTAACCCATCTTTGTTTATTCTGTATGATTTTTGCTGCTTTCGCCGCCCTACCCTGCCGCCATCATCACCCGTGCTCTACGTTTTCTGTTATCCTTTTTGTTATCTGTTATCCTTTTGTATTCTTCTATCTTTCTGTTATCCTTTTTTATTCTGTTATCCTTCTGTTATCCTTTTTATTTTCTGTTATCCTTTTTGTATTATGTTATCCATCTGTTATCCTTTTTATTTTCTTTTATCCTTTTTGTATTGTGTTATCCCTCTGTTATCCTTTCTATTTTCTGTTATCCTTTTTGTTTTCTGTTTGTCGGTTTCTGCCGTCCATCCCACAGCCTGCCGCCGCCGCGTCCGCCAAACCGAGCGCCGCCAAACCGCGGCCGAACTCGCTATCCGCGGGCGCGGCCGCCCCCAAGCGCCCGCCCCCCTCTTCCGCCAACTCCGCCGCCCCCGGCAAAAAAAGCCCCATGCCTAAGGCCACTACCCCCACCGCTGGCGCCAAGCGGCCCCCCTCCGCTACCACGCGCCCCCCCACCGCCACCACCCCCCGGGAGGTCAAGCCCAAGGTGAGTCCCCGCTGCCTCTCCGCACTGCGAAAAAAAACCCAAAATGGCCGTCTTGACTAGCGTTTGTAGTCTTGTAATAACATTGCATTACATTAATGGCATTTGGCAGACGCTCTTATCCAGAGCGACGTGCAGTTGATTCGACTAAGCAGGAGACAATCCTCCCCTGGAGCAATGCAGGGTTAAGGGCCTTGCTCAAGGGCCCAATGGCTGTGCGGATCTTATTGTGGCTACACCGGGATCAGAACCATCGACCTTGCGTGTCCCAGTCATGCACCTTAACCACTACGCTACAGGCCACCCTCCCTAATAAGACTTAAGACCTGTTTTTTTTTCTCAAGTAGAAAATACTGTTATATGTGGTTTTAAGTTACTGTTTGCTTCACAAGTTAAATTCTCACCTCATTGTAGTATTGAAATTAGTTATCGCCTCATTGGCGGTTTTTGTCTCATTTAGCAACAAATTAATAGAAACTGATTGTTTTGTGGTGTGCCTGTCTTGCGCTCGCTACAAAAAAATAACAAGTACTTTAGTCTTATATTGATATTGCTTTTTTGCTAAATAAGATGAAAGTATTGCCAAATCTTTTTGATTAATTTCAAGATTTGCCAGTGGAATAAGGAAAAAAAGGGGCTTAAAACAATAAATATAAAGCAAGTAATATTTTCTACTTGAGAGAAAATAAATAAGATCTTAAGTCTAATTACAAGACTAAAATGTTTGTTAAGACGGCTTCTTTTAGCAGTGTTTTTGGGGCAGGTCTTTTGCTCCCCCTGACTGCCTGCTTTCACCTCTGACACCCTCTGTGCACTGTATCTGGGAATGTCTGTAGATCGCATGCCTGTATTACTTTAGTTAGCTCCTCTCCCTCAGTTCTTCTCTGTTTCACGACCTACCACCGGTCTGACTTAACAAGTGTTTTAGTTTTGTAATGAGACCTAAAATGTTATTTAGGAAAAGAAAGTCATAGAAATATAAAGTGTAAATATACTGTAAGAGTAAAACACTTGACTTATTTCTTGGTTTTTCAGAATCCCAAATCTGTGAAAAAGTGATCGAGAACAGATTCATAGACAGCAGTATGCACACACCATAGAACCTAGAAAAATCTTTGCTTATGAGTCAATTACTGCCAAAACACAACCAAAACCAAGCAACATGGCGGATTAGAGGCTGAGAGGTTCGGCCAGGCTAAATGATGAGCATTGGGCCGTCTGACCTTGCTAAAAGAATATCCATCACAGCGTGATTTACCTGTGCCCATCCCGCCATAAGGCTAGACTCATTACCTCAGCCACCTGTAAATTCTCTTTCCGTGCCCGTGATTTTACGGTTTAATATATCAAAGGGCTGTTTGCCCCTGAAGGTTGTGCCGGACTGACTGACTGCAGTTTGGGTGGCAAGGCCTCGCTGAAACAGAGCGGTTCCATTACCGCAGCTCCCCCCCCCCCCAGGGCAGAACGTCCGCCGTCTCTATACCGCGACCAACTGCCGTTCTCACACTTCAGCCGTATCATCACGTAACCACGGGCAACCGCGCGGGGGGAGAGCAACCGCCGCTCTCCTTCTCTTCTCCCCGCGTCTGGAAATAAACCGCCGTTTTTTTTCCCCGGAACCGTGTGAGGCGCACGGAGCCGCGTGAGTCACATTCCTGCGTGCCATTTAGAGTGACATTTAAGCGCCCGTGGAGTATGAAGTCGGCTCAGAGGGAATTGCTCAGTTTTTTTTTCAAATCTGATATGTCAGGTGCCTCCTCTCCTGCCAATTTACTTTACGGATGCGATTTAATTTAACCGTGGCCTGGTCCTAGCACTGGCTATAGTGCGTAGATAGATGGAGCTAATATGTGGTCAACGATTTGGTTCTGTGGCCGAACGTTTTCTTGCTCTTTTCTGAAAGACGTGTACAGCAGTCCATCCTCCTTACGGTAGCTTCTGCGATATGACGTATATGTGAGTGAAACGGATCTTTCCCGGGGGATTTTTGATGTGCGGCGGAATCTGCGTGTCGCTGTGTGAAAGGATATCGATTGGAGGGAAATGGGCATTGACAGACATTTTTTTTTTAAGATATTTTTTTAGGCCTTTTTCAGCTTTCTTGGACAGTATATAGAGACAGGAAGAATGGGGGCGAGAGAGAGGGAAAGACATGCGACAAATTGTCAGACGGTGGGATTGGAACCGTTGACGTCGCGGCTCACAATGAGCATGCGGTCAGTGCTCTGCAGGCTGCGCCACCGAGACACCCGGCATTGACAGACATTTGATGGACATACATGCCCAATGATACACGATGACAAAAAAAATCTTAATTCAAATCATCGATGGAATACATAGATGGAAATAAGCTTTGGTGTGAAAATACACAAGTATTACAATTTTGTGGAATATTTCTTTTTAAGACATGTTCGTATGGTTATGAAGAATTGACTAAATTGAGGAAAAGCTCATCTCGATTTCAGCTTGTCTTTAAGTTTGTATAGGCATGAATGAATCTTCCAGAACAGATTTGTGAGCCTCTTGCTCGCTGGGTTTGTCACCGTCCAGATTGCGTGAACAGGGAAATTAGATTTCTCTGATTCATGATTCACGAAGAACACTTGTGAATGTACATTGTGAACGCGCATTGTGCTATTTATGTTTAGAAATCGTGTGAAAAGCGGAATAATTAAAATAAAGCTAAAGGAAACAACAAAAAACCCTCTCAATAGAAGATGGCCTTGCAGAAGAAAAGGGCTTTTCCTTGTCTCCTTAGCTAAACCGTGAATGGATGAGTTACTATAATAGACCCTACAAAAAGAGCTGCTTCATGTGTAGGTGGTTAAGTGCTCTCAGAACCTGTCTTCTTTGGTGTGGTTATTTTCTCTAATATAAGTTAGGATGAATTGTACACACTGTAGTGTCTACGTGGTTGTGAACTCCCCCGATACAGTTCCTTTCATAGGGGCCTGAGGTCATGGTACACACTTGGAAAAAAAGGGTTCTGAAAGAGGGTTCTTTGGCTTGACTCCATAGGGGAACCCTTTTTAATCCTTTATAGAACCCTCTGTCATAGGTGTGAAGTGTGATAGCTCCCATACAAAGAACCACTTTGCCCATCAAGGAACCCTTTAACAAGACAGAGTTCTTCTATGGAAACACAGGGTTCCTCCTGGAACCTTTTTTTGGTACGGTACGTGTCACAACCTTGTTGGTCCATCTCTCCCTCTTTGCTGGACCTCTCCTCCGTTGTTCACCTCAATCCATCTCTCCTGACATTTCTGTGCTCTCCTTTCAGACCAGCGCCACAGAGAAGCGCCCCCCAGTGGCCAAGGCCAGCACTGCGGCCGCCTCCAAAAATGGCTCGTCGGCCGCGGACGCACCGAAGCCCCGCGTGCCCCTGTCCACCCGAAGCGCCGCCAGCGCCCCCCCCACCCGACGCCCCCCAGGCGAGTCGCCCACCCCACCCCCCCTAACGCGCCGTCACCCGGCCCGGCCGCTGCCTGTGTGTGACAGGGAGACGGAAATACTCCTGGCCTCCGGCGGGGATTATACGGGCACCGCGGTACACTGACACAGTGGAGCCTTATACCATGGAAACAGCTGCTTATACCATAGAAACAGCTGCTTATACCATAGAAACAGCTGCTTATACCATGGAAACAGCTGGTTATACCATGGAAACAGCTGGTTATACCATAGAAACAGCTGGTTATACCATGGAAACAGCTGCTTATACCATAGAAACAGCTGCTTATACCATGGAAACAGCTTCTTATACCATGGAAACAGCTGCATATACCATGGAAACAGCTGCATATACCATGGAAACAGCTGCTTATACCATGGAAACAGCTGCATATACCATGGAAACAACTGCATATACCATGGAAACAGCTGCATATACCATGGAAACAGCTGCATATACCATGGAAACAGCTGCTTATACCATGGAAACAGCTGATTATACCATGGAAACAGCTGATTATACCATGGAAACAGCTGATTATACCATGGAAACAGCTGATTATACCATGGAAACAGCTGCTTATACCATGGAAACAGCTGCATATACCATGGAAATAGCTGCATATACCATGGAAACAGCTGCTTATACCATGGAAACAGCTGATTATACCATGGAAACAGCTGATTATACCATGGAAACAGCTGATTATACCATGGAAACAGCTGATTATACCATGGAAACAGCTGCTTATACCATGGAAACAGCTGCTTATACCATGGAAACAGCTGCTTTTCCATGGAAACGGCTGCTCCCCCGGGATGTTAGTGACGTGGGTTTGCATGATACCGGGCCTGTCATATGCCGAAATCATGATGGTTTCTCAACACCCAGTCCTCGGGACTCACTTGCCGGAAGGTCTTTGTTGTAACCAGGAACTCGCACACCCGATTTAATGACTGAACCAATCATTACCACCACCTGGTTACGACAAATACCGAAGGCTGGACTGGAGAAACAGTGGTTTAGGCCGTCGTGACAGAAACACTGGCCTAAATTATGTGGCATGTGCCTGGCTATGTTGCAGACGTAATCCCTTATATCTTTAAAAAAAGGTAATGAGCCTCATAAGCCCACATGATTTATGTTATTTTTTGAGCGAGGCAAAGCCTGGAAAATTGATTCGGAAGGTGAATTTGCATTTAAAGATTGCCAATACACTCTCAGAAATAAAGGTATAAATGCTTGTTGCTGGGGCGGTGCCCTATAGGTACCTAAAACTGTACCCCTAGCCAGCAATATATAATTCATTTGTAAAAATCTTTGCTTGGAAGATGTACTCATTTGTACCTGAAGAGAACATTACTGTCCTTTCAGAGTACATTTGGGAAATTTGAACAAAAATGTACCTCCACTGTCACTTTATTTCTGAGAGTGTACCTGTGATGGTGATTTATTTAGCCGGGCACCTCGTTTGGTACATACAGGGATATCGGGTGAGGAGTGAGTGTCAGAGTAGTTATGGGTTTTTTTTCTGCTCCCACAGCTACCAAGACTGACGGCAAACCAGCAGAGGTGAAGAAGACCAGCACACTAAAGACGACCCCAGGTACCGTTCTCCCCTCTCCCTATACACCACAGGGACAGAGAAAGGTGCGCACTGGTGTGTGCTGGTTTGTGGTGAACATTCTGGCACAAAATGGCTGCCGTGGAATCACCCATGACTGTGAAGTGCTTTGAGTGTGAGAAAGCTGCACGTTCACGCCTGGTTTTCGTTCTGGTTCCTCAGTGGTGGAATGGCTTGCCTACCGCTGTCAGGACAGCAGAATCCCTCCCCCTATTTTCGACGCAGACTAAAAACACACCTTTTCAAACTCTACCTTAGTCCTCCCTCCTGATTTCCCCCGCCCCCCTTTCTGATATCCCTACCCCTCTTGTCTCTGATATCCCTACCCCCCCCCCCCCCCAAAAAAAAAAAAAACTTATGATGACTATATGCAGCACTTCATGTGTATTTTCCTAGTTATGGATGTGATGCTTTGACTTGTGGAAGAACCTGTGCACTTGTAAATCGCATTGGATTAAATTACTAAAATGTAAATGTAAAACGTAAATCTCCTTCCGCCCCCCCAGGTGACTCCAGTCGCCCCAAGACCACCCCAAACCGGGGCCCGGTCACCCTGTCCAGCACCCTGTTGGGGAGCACGGCCGCCACCCGGGCCCGTGCGGCTGCCGCGGCCGCCGCGGCCGCCAAACCCTCCCCCCCCGCCCCCGTCGAGAAGAAGCCCCCGGTGCCCCGCGCCCCCCGGCCCGCCGCCTCCGCCGCGCCCCGCCCCGCCACCGCTCCCGCCCCCGGCCCCGCCCCCGCCCCCGACATCCGGAGCATCCGCTCCAAGATCGGCTCCACCGACAACATGAAGCACCAGCCCGGCGGAGGCAGGGTAGGAATTCTGGGAACGTCGGGAAGATTTGGTGGGAGGGAGGGAGGGAGGGAGGGAGGGGGGGGGGGTGGATTATGGGACAGCAGCAATGGTGGAAAATGGGTGGTTTGGGGCGAAACAAAGATGGGGAGCGTTTTTTGGGGGGGAATGACAGTGCGGAAAGTGCCGGGGTGTTGTGTGTGCTTACGTGGCGTTGTTGTCCCATTGCAAAGCAGAACGGATTATACCTTGTGCACTAGCCCTGTGCTAAAGACCTTGTTTGTTGTCTGTCGGTTCCCTTTATGCTGAAAGGTTGGCCCTCAGGCTCTGAGCGCAGACACCAGGGTTGAGCTCCCAGCCAATTACTCCCTTACACATCACTCACTGAGCAAGGGCCCGTCCATACCAACAACTACAACCATAACCATAACTGTAAATATTTCATTTTAAAACTCATGTCCACACCACAACAACAACGACAGTGATGATGAACAATATCTTTGGGATCACTTTCAGAGCATTTTTTTTCCCCAGCTGCATGAAGGATAAAACACTTGACAGCCGATAAAAATCCATCCGAATTTACCGGCCGTCGCGTTCGAAATGGCAGGTCTCGTAGCCGAGAGACGATTTACAGAGCATTATCGTTCATCAGTGTGGATGCTCACATCGTTACGGTTATAGCAATAGCTATAGTTATAGTTTTTGGTGTGGACAGATTGCTGAACGTTATCGTTCATCAGTGTGGACGCTTACGTTGTTATCGTTATAGCTATAGTTATAGTTCTTGGTGTGGACAGGGCTTAACGCCAGATGGGAGTTGAGTCAGTTGGCATTAACGGCGATGGTGGGAGGTGTAGTCTGTCGATGATAGGCTGGACTACATCTCCCATCAGCGCCTCTGTGAAAATGTAGTCTTCACACAGAGTTACTCCACCAGTTCACCCTCACATCCACAGCAGTGCTCTCCCTCACATCACCAGTCTGCTTCACGCTCACCACTTTACCCATAATCCCCTTCTGCCCTCAATCAACCGTCTTTTAATTCTCCTCACCTCATGTGCAGTCCTCTGCACCCCCCTCCTCTCTTCTCCTCTCCCCCCTCTCCTCTCCTCTCCTCTCTTCTCTTCTCTTTCTTCTTTTCTCTTTCTTCCTGCTTTGCTCTTTCTCTCTCCCTCCCCCTGGCAGAATTGCTGAGGCTGATATGCCTGTGCTTGTTATCGTGACTAGCCGCTGCCTGCTAATCTTAATAACTTTCACTACTGTCGCTAATACTATCATCACTGTTAACACAAGCACTGAACTATTTAACATTACAGAGGTATTTTGTGCAGTATTGTTAGTTTTTTCTTTTTTAAATGTATTTCAGGGAACAAATGCAAATACCATAAGGATTATGAAAGATAATTTTATTTTGATGTGTCAAAAAAAATCAAATGTTAGAAACAAATTTGTGCCGGAGCTGAAGAATAATAATAAAATACTAATAAATGTTTGACTTACTAGAAGCTTCAGGCTCACTTGCACAAAGGCCTTTATTGTAACGGCATATGTACTGATATGAAGTAAAAAAACTGACTGGTTTTGAACACGCGGGGTCCTCATAAGGGTATAGCAAAGAAATAAAATGGTGTCCTTGGGAACATACTGGAGATGGACCCTCTTCAGCTCGTGACCTGTTCCTACTTCCCTCCCTTTTGATAACGCCCTCGATGCTTGGTGGTGTTAATCCAAGCCGATTTTATTTTCTTCTTTCACTCCCTCCCTCCCTCCCTCGTTCCTCCTCCTCCTCCTCCTCCTCCTCCCTCCACTCCCTGCATATCCGTCCTGGTGTTTGACCGGGGGGTTGGGTGGGCGGTGACTGTCTCCTCAGGTCTCCGCAGCACAGAGCAGAACTGACACTCTGGCGCAAGGTTCCCTCACCAAAGACAAAGTGAGTCCATCCCATCTCCCCTACCCTCTGTCGTACTCTCCCTCCATCTTTATCTGTCCCTCTCTCTCTCTCT
Source organism: Conger conger (assembly GCF_963514075.1). Classification (NCBI taxonomy): domain Eukaryota; kingdom Metazoa; phylum Chordata; class Actinopteri; order Anguilliformes; family Congridae; genus Conger; species Conger conger. The sequence goes on along the minus strand of NC_083763.1, from coordinate 3,563,024 downwards.
CTCTCTCTCCTTTCATCTCTTCTTCCCTGTCCCTGACACTAGCCCATCTCTCTGTTTTTTTTTTTGTTTTTTTTGTTTTTTCACACTTCTCATTTCCTCCACTTGGATCTGGGTTTTCTGGATCCCGGGTGGTTTGTGTGGCATGACTATTGTCCCCTAAACATCGCCACAGCTCATATCCTCGTCTTCCTCGTCTTCCACGTCTGGACGTTTTTTGGCTGCATGAGCGTGACTGGCGGGCGTGTCCCTCAGACCTGGGTTCAGATGGTATTTGTTTTTGGATTCAAATACTTGTCTGCCTTTGACTAAGCTTGCCTGGTGTGTTGGAACCTGCTCCTCCTTGCAGGCTCAAATGCACCGGGCAAGATTTAACAAGAGCACAGAAGACTATTTGAATCCAAAATAAATACTGTTTGAGCCCGGGTCTGGGACTGATGAGCACTTGCAGGCAGACATGCAAGACGGTCTGACTGGCTTTTCGGACTGAAAGGCCAGAGAGATGCACAGTCCTGTCTGCCCCATATCTGCATGTGGATGGGATACAGAGGATGGGGAGGGGGGGCATAGTCGCTCCACTGCAGTTTATACATCCAGTGGAGAAGACAGGTCTGTCTCTGCCAGATTAACATTGTTTTTGTGTTGCTTTTTCAGCATGACAAAGATGTGTCATGTTGCCAGGGCCTGTGTGTAGCTGACTAAAAAAAAACCACAGGAATTGAACAGCAGATGTATTCTCTCACTAGGGTCTGAAGCTGCTGCTGGCTCTCAGCATTAAAGTTTACCGTACCTGTGGGATCCTCCGCTCTAAAATGTCTTTTTAAAATGTTTATGGCTTACTAAACATGTACTGTATACTAATTTAGAGTCGCATTTGAAGGCCCATCCCATACAACATCCTCCAGTCGATTTGGGAGTGCTCAGCCAAGCATAATGTATGGGTCCTCTGAGATATCCGCCGTCAGCCAAAGCTTAGTGTCACTGACGCAGTACCGAAACCCTCCCTCCCTGGCTGATGCTACAGCCAGTGGTGCATCACCCTGTCCATCTGCCAGCCACAGCCGGTACCGGTGGTGCTAGGAATATCAGGCCACATTCTTAAATAGACGTGCCGCCCGGAAAGCCCAACTCAAGATGGCTTTCTTTACAGAAACTAGAATGATAGCTGCTCTGAGAATGTTATTAGCTACGGCATTGCACTTTTGCTCACAGAACTCTAGTGTCGTCTTTCAGACAGGTATGCTGTTCAGATCCTCTGAGATATCCACTGTCAGCCAAGGCTTAGTTTCACTGAACAAGTACCGAAACCCTCCCTCCCTGGATAAATGAAATTGGCTAGTTATTCCTTTTACTCTGGTGGACGTGCTAATGTTATCTCTCATTGTCAGTCACTGTGGCGAGGAATGTGTGTTAACTGAGCGTAACGAGACGTGAAAACCCGAATGACTCCCGAGTCTCCAGACCGAGCTGTGCTCTGGCGCTCTTCGGAGGACGTCTAGTTCTCGCTCTATTTCACCTGACCTCCCGACTGATTTCTTCAGTGCCCCTCTCATTTATCCTAATATCCACAGATTTGTTCAGCGGCAGTTAATCAAACTATTGAAAGATCTGGCCGTTAAGGTTCTGCAGAGAGAGAGAGAGAGAGAGAGAGAGAGAGAGATCCTGATGAGGTATATCTCTCTAACCTCCTTTTCCCATTTGAGCCCTACGTCTCACGTCAATAGGAGTAGTGAACAATTATCCCAAGATAACATGGAGTCCTATATTATTGCCGCAGAGTAATCTGTTGTCGTTTTTTTTAAAAGGTGTGTCCATTTTCAGGTCATTTTATCTCTCATTTCATCATCAATCACTGAGCATGACGATGCAGTTCATTTTTTTTACTTTCACGCCATTTTGGAAACGGGTCAGTGAAAAGAAGTGGTCAGTGAAACAAACGCCCCGACTGGAGGCTGTATCTGTGGACACGGAGGTGTGGTGCCATGGCTGGGTCCTCCGCTAACCCACGTGTAGCTGCTCAGTCTCACTGGCTTCTAGAGTGACCGATAGGCTGGCTTTTAGCTAGTCCCGAAGAGCCACAAGTCTAGTCTGGAAGCTGGAGTGTACAGTACACCTCCCACCACTGCAACCTGAACCTGAAAAGGTTTTCTAAAAAGTTCTAAAAGTTTGATGTTTGATATCTCGATATTCTCATAATTCGGAAGACATTTTGATTCAGTCTGATGTTAAAGTGGTGATCGCAGACCAGAGGCTCTGAGGGAGTATCACTTACCTTCCTTCTCTTTTCTGAGCGGTGTGTGTTTGTGTGTGTGTGTGAGGTGGGTAGTCATACAGAAACTGACATGTCGTGTGGTGATACTACTTCCAACAGTCTGAATGTACTGTATGTGATTCGGTTAATATCTTCTTGGTGCATGGTAGGATACCACATACAGTATGTTTTGTTTTTTTTGCTGTAGTAATAGTTAGAAAGTTTATTTTTCCTTTCTATTCTAGCTTTAGCATATTCTTCATATGTTTTTTTGGGTGACGTATTGTAGTCTGTGTGTGAGTATGTTATTAATATGTGACGACGAGTCACATGTTAATAAGTATGAATGTTTCGGCCATTTTTGATGACATGGGGTCAGTCTTCATTAAATTGTTAAATTTAAATTGTACCTTTTTACTTGAAGTGTCGTAACCACATCAGTCCGTGACACCGTCTGTCAAGTCTGAGTAATGTATGTAACTGTAACTGTAACTGTAACTGTAACGAGTAGAAAATGTTAGCCCCCTGCTGGTGACACAGAGATATTTATTTTGGTTGCCTAGACCATAAAAGACATCGTGATTAAAAGAATGAAAGTGAAGGGTATGGGGGAAGTCAAGGAGAGAAAACAGGAATGCTCCCACATTCTGGCAGTGTTTAATTTTCTTAACACCTCAGACTTTCTGAGCTGAAGGTAGTTTTGCGCTCGCAGTCAAGGACACACTGAAGTTTGGTTCAGGGAACATATGCTGTCTCCCCAGACCTGAGCACCCCAGCTGGGAGCCTGCTGGGCCGCCATTTTGGATCTGAGAAATAATATGTCGAATTTTATTCACGTTTTCAATTTTAAGCTGTTCCAGCTGGGTATGAGCTGGTCAACCAGCTAGTGCTGGTAGCTCGTCTGAGCTGGTCAACCCGCTAAACTATGCAGAGCTGGGAGCTGGTTTGAACTGGTCAACCAGCTACCAGCTGTTCCAAAACCTTGCTTGAGCTGTTATTTCCAGCTGGGTGTGCAACCACAAGTACACATTTTAACACATTTTGCACTTTACGACTGACAAAGTTGCAGTTGCAGTGATTGATCCCATGTCAGGTTTACACAGGTGTGTTAGTGGGGTGTGTGCTTGCATGTGTGTGTGTTTCTGTGTTTCTGTTTCTGGGTATTTAGACCTGGGGTTTGGGCTAGCCTAGCGTGCAACCTGTAGAAGCTTCTGCATCCTTTGTTCTTCTACCCCCCCCCCCCCCCCCTCCCCCCCACACCCCCCACGGTGTGCTGGAAACCTGGGACCCCCCCGGTGACCCTATCCTCTCTGCTGCTATGCTGTTGTAGGTTCAGATAGTCAACAAAAAGCTGGACTTCAGCCACGTCACCTCACGCTTGGGTTCCAAGGACAATATCAAGCATGTGCCGGGTGGTGGGAATGTAAGTACTGTACATGGCGTGCTGCTAAAGAGTGGAGCTAAACTGGGTCAATATCAGGATGGTGGGTGCCAGCCATTTTAGGAAGTCAGTGGTTGTATTTCTGGAAAGAGTAGCTGTAAATTCCAGCTGTGCCAGCTTGACCAGCTGCTTGAAAATTGAGCTGGTCAGCCATCATGGCCAAGCTGTTCATAAGCTAGTCTAACTGGTTCTGAGCTGGTCAAATTGTCTGGGCTGGTACCTCGTCAAACTGGCTACCTGCTGTTCCAAAACACAGCTTAAGCTGGTCAAGCCATGTCAAACTGGGAGCTGGTCTGAACTGGTCAACCAGCTAAACCCTGTTGAGCTGCGAGCTGGTCTGAACTGGTCAACCAGCTAAACCATATTGATGTGGGAGCTAGTCTGAGCTGGTCAACCAGCTACCAGCTGTTTCAAAACCTAGCTTGAGCTGTTTTTTTCAGCACGTAATCCTTCTCTCTCTCTGTAGCCTGCCTCAACTTTAGGAACACCAGGTTCTTAACTTCCGCCCCCGGGCCTGGGTTGACATTTTCGTCTGCTTATCGTACCGCTTCGCCGCTCCGGGTTTCACTGCAGAGAAATTCTCTCCAAAAAAAAAAAGCCTTTCTGTGGAACACCCGGGAATAGCCCTGCCTTGTTTTTGTTACATTCCTGACAGCTCAATTCAAATAAATTGTTGTTTAAACGGCGAGCCGGCCCCAAAACAGACTCTGCGACGCACAAAAAAAAAACTACCGTTCAACTCATTAGGGCCTCCCGTGTGGCACCCCTCAAATTGTCAGCAAAGCAAACCAGAGTATCATAGCCCTCAAGGTAGCGTCTTATTCGACACGAGAAAACCGCAGATGGTTAGGCGAGCAGTCGCCACCTTCTCAGTCTTCCCCGTCGTCATGACAACTCTAACCTCTGTGACAACGTCACTGCGGCATGTATTCACACTGGGGGCGCGACCATCTCCCGTTTTGGTTTGACATCACGCGTTGAGTAATAATATAATGCTGGAAAGTGCATGTTTAAGAGACTATGGAGGTGCCAGAGTCCCCAAGCTTGGTAGACCAATCCTTGACATTAGATCCTAACACAGTGTGGGAGTCCATGCCAGTAAATTAGCAAGAATGTCTAGAAGTTCAGGGCATTTACCATCTTACTACTTACTATCTTATATTTTTATGCAAGCCATGTGACGGGTTATCGCTTGCATATGATATACGTTTAATATTTAACATTTATACTTAACAGTAGTTAAGATGGTCAAGAATAAAGATGTTGTTACTGCATTTTTTTTAAGTTAAGTCATATTAGTAGCATCATGGTAACCCCACAGTTAGATGCGTATCAGATGGGATGTGTTGTGTGTCACAGGTCCAAATACTGAACAAGAAGGTCGACCTAAGCAAAGTGACATCAAAGTGTGGCTCCAAGACCAATATCAAGCACAAGCCTGGTAGGATCCCATAAGGCTGGCTGTTTGTGTGTACAGTGTGTGTGTGTGTGTGTGTCTGTGTGTGTGTGGGCGTGTGTGTGTCTCATCCATGAATCTGTTTTGAATGAGCTACATAACGAGACCTTAGAATTATTAGGTTCTAACAGACATTTTTGACGAAAATGAGTTTGTGGCATGAATATGTTGTTTATAGGGCAATTTGATAGGATTTTGATATACAATCAAAATGTAATTTCAGAGTACTTTTAGGGTGTCTGACATTTTGATCTATGAAGAACTGTCCCGCATTTCAGTTTTGCTGTGTTAGGACAGGAAAGCTTTGAAGCTCAATATCTCAAAACTTGTCAGAAGGCAGATTGAAGCATATAATCCCAAGGTCACGATGAGCAGTTTTAGGCTACTTCATAATGCCACACGATTATCAGCAAACCTACACTGTATTTTAGTTTTAAATGTAAATTTAAAATGTAAAAGTTATGCAATGGCGCTGTGTGTCCTGCAGGGGGCGGTGATGTGAAGATAGAGTCCCACAAGGTCAACTTCAAGGCTCAGTCCAAAGTGGGGTCGATGGACAACGTGAGCCACGAACCGGGCGGTGGTAACATCAAGGTGAGAGTCAGAGAATCGCATAGTACAGTAACGTGTCAAGACACCCGTTCAACGTTGGGTCTTCGGGTTTGGCACACACACCTCATGCACACGGTCTACACACACTAATGTTGGGTCTTCGGGTTTGGCACACACACCTCATGCCCACAGTCAAACACACTAATGTTGGGTCTTCAGGTTTGGCACACACACCTCATGCACACGGTCAACACACTAATGTTGGGTCTTTTGGTTTGGCATACACACCTCATGCACACAGTTAATACACTAATGTTGGGTCTTCAGGTTTGGCACACACACCTCATGCACACGGTCTACACACACTAATGTTGGGTCTTTTGGTTTGGCACACACACCTCATGCACACAGTCAAACACACTAATGTTGGGTCTTCATGTTTGGCACACACACCTCATGCACACGGTCAACACACTAATGTTGGGTCTTTTGGTTTGGCACACACACCTCATGCACACGGTCAACACACTAATGTTGGGTCTTTTGGTTTGGCACACACACCTCATGCACACGGTAAAACACACTAATGTTGGGTCTTCAGGTTTGGCATACACACCTCATGCACACGGTGAAACACACACTAATGTTGGGTCTATTGGTTTTGGCACACACACGTCATGTGCGTGTTCAAACACACTAATCTTGGGCCTTCAGATTTGGCACACACACCTCATGTGCCTGTTCCAAAGAACATGGATATAGACCACTGGGGTGAACGGGCCTTGAAAGGGTCGGAAGTAAACTCACACATAAGAAAAAGTGTTGCTATATACAGTACACAAACATTTTTCAATAGTTTTTATAGAGAATGCTAGGATCTCCTCTCAGTTCTTAGGTCAATAACCTCCCCTGTAAGTAATTCTATAGTATTTGAAGCAATTGTGTAGTACTTTAGATATGTGTGCTCATTGATGCTGCTCATTGTTAGCATATCCAGCAAAACCCTAACAGGCTTGATTAGAAGATGGTGTATTCATAAAAACAATATCATGTTGGTTTTACATCCACAGATGGTTCGGATAGCGACCGTCATCTGTCAAATGGCATTATGTAGATGAGGTGATGCTTCATGCGGGAATGGTACATCGTGTGGCTATTATTTTCCCATCTCTGAATCTGAAACAATACGCAAGGAAATATTTATCTTACGGTTTGTCAGTTTGAAGATGAATTGCTCCGGCTTTGGAGGCTTGCTAGAACGAGCCCACAGAAAGCACAAAGGAGACAGTTTCAGGTTGCATTTGATTGGCTAATAAATCAATTTAAATAAAAATAGCACATCGCTGAATGAAGCTTCGTTCTTTTGTGTGTACATGAGCTCTAAACTGGGTATGCCCAAACTGGTTCACCAATGATACTGGGAAGATTTTCTCTGTTTCATTCCTTGGTACACCGTGGAAATCCGATATCACTTTAGGGGGGGGGGAAAGATTTGCAGGGGAAAAAAGTAAAATTTAACAGAAACATGTCACATTGATGAAGATGTACGTCTCAATCAATAACTGCATGCTGGGTCCATCTACAGCAGTGGTCTCCAACCCTGTTCCTGGAGATCTACCGTCCTGTAGGTTTTCACTCCCACCCTAACAAAGCACATCTCATTCAACTGCTAGAGATCTGTATTGAGCTGCTTATTAGTGGAGTCCAGTGTGCCAAATTTGGGTTGAAGCGAAAACCTACAGGATGGTAGATCTGCAGGACCAGGGTTGGTGACTACTGCTCAACAGTAAAATCAACTGCATGTAGTTCCACAGCAGTGGCACAGTGAAAGGAAAACACTGACAATTTCTTCCAGACAATAAAACAATGGGTGACACTTTACAATTGAGAAACCAACTGACTATTGAGAAATTAATCTGTACAGCTTTGTTAATGTATTTGTACACCATGAATTCATGATCAACAACTAGAACGCCAATTCATTAATCTTATTAAGTGTGACCAGAAAATATGATATGTATATAGTGTGTTTTAAGTCCTGGTTTGGTGTTTGCATTCCTGTGTCTTATGGCATGACAATATCCTTCAGTATTGACAGGTTTGCCCCAGTCATGTTTTCAGCAGCTTTCTAGGTTAATCGCTTTCAGTCACACATAGATTAGTTGTGACATGAAAGTCTGCCGTTCCCAATGTTTTCATTTTTGAGAGCATAATTCATTCTAGCAGATATAGAGAGGTTATTATGAGGCCGTGTCTTTTGGATTGCTAATGGGTTTGAACCTCTGAAGTTCTACTTGTGTGTGGGGAGACACACAGAGCCAGAGGGAATGGATATCGGCCAGCTTTGCTGCACTGATGTGTCTTTGACTATTTCCCAGTCCCTCCACTTCCACTTTTAGGCTGTCCGTCATTTTGATCTATCTAACTGATCTATCTGTCTGACTGCCCTGCATTTCAGTTTTGCTGTGTTAAAGGTACAATAGGTAATTTCGGACTTCTAACGGTCAAGAGAGGAATAGCAGCAACAAACACCTTCAAACAACAACACTGTTTATCCCTCCCTCTTCTCTGTAAACGCGCCGACGTTGAAACGCCATTGGCTGTGGCAATTAGAACCAATTTTCAGCCAATGAGCTTAAATTATTGCACATTTATACAATGTTTTGGAGTGTCGGGTCGTCAGCTTTATATTTTGAAACCTGAATTTACAGGCAGAGGTTGAGTCAACATGTCAGTGAGCCTTTTTCGAAGATCGGAAGGGATTTACAATGGTCTTGTAACAATGTTTTCACACAAAAAGCTTACCTATTGTACCTTTAAGATGTGAAAACTTTGAAACTCAATATCTCACAACTACTCAGAACGCAGACAGCACCTTATAGTCACGATACAGTGACAGTTCTGCACGTACCTGAGCTCTTAATTCGTTCCGCCGCAAGAGCCGAGAGCGAGCTTGCAAGGTGAGTCCGAGACGGGGGGGGGGATGAAAGAATGAACTTCTCCACCTCCTCCTGTCCTCTTCTGCCGTGCCGCTCCTGTGCTCAGTGTCAAGCTGTTTCACCATCCGTCAGTCCCACAGGAGCACTGGGACAATGCGCTGCCACAAAATGGCTGCCTCTCTCTGAGTGCGGACGTGTTTACGTGTGTGTGTGTCGACCTCATTACTGCCTCTCTGAAATACCTCTCCTCTAAATCTTTTGTTTGACTTGACATATTTTTCCCTCTGAAAAATTACCTCCATGGTATATTCCGTTTATACAGTTTTTTTATTCATTTATTTTTGCTGTTTGTCATGACGACTTGCGGGTGGGGCTGTTTAGTGTACGGCAGTGGTAGCCAACCCTGCTCCTGGAGATCTACCGACCTGTCGGGTTTCATTACAGCCCGAACAAAGCACGCCTCGTTGAACAGCTAGAGATCCACTTGAGCTGCTAATCAGGAGAGTCAAGTGTGCTTTGTTAGGGCTGAAATGAAAAGCTACAGGACAGTAGACCTCCAGGAACACGGGGTTGGGCAGCGCTGCTGTACGAGGTTTTTCAGTGGGGGTTTTTTTTTTTTTTTTAAGTGTGTGTCGGTGCTGTCTGTAATGGCAGTCAGGTAGTTCTGCCCTCCGAGCGTCAGCAGACTCTCTCCCCACCCACAGACTGTGCAGCTGGGGGAGAGGGTCTCAAGGCACGCCTGGGGCCGGGCAGCTCAGGGTCTGAAACGGGGAGAGAGAGAGAGAGAGAGAGAGAGAGAGAGAGAGAAGGAGGGAGAGGGAGAGAGAGAGAGAGGGAGTCAGCTTAGGAGGAAGGTGCACTCTCAGAAATAAAGTGACAGCAGAGGTACATTTTTGTTCTTTGTGGATCAAATTTCCCAGGTGTACCCTGATGTTCTCTTTTGGTACAAATGAGTACGTTTTCCGAGCAAAAAGGTACAAATTAATTATATATTGGAAGCTAGGGGTACAATTACATGCACCTATAAGGTACCGCCTTTTGTACCTTTTTAGGCAGTTTTCGTTCCTTTAGTCTGAGAGTGTGGCAATAACGTACGAGGCGAAGAGGAACAGATATCCTGCAGGAGATGGAGATTGGGGGAAGAGGGTGGAGATGGAATGGAAAAGGGTTCTGACCTGACCCCCATCCGGGAAACCCCCATTTTTGTAGGAGGCTAATTGACAGTGCCTACAGGAAATCTGCAGGTTTCTGGGTCAGAGACATAGTGTGATGTCACCTGTCCCCTCAGCCTATGGCAGTCCATCACCTGTATCACATGACCACCATCTCCATGGCTGTATCATTCATTCACTGTTGCACCTGTGTATAGAACTGGGTAATGGCTACGCACTGTACTGTACAAACACAGACCTACACAAACAGTATATATGGACAATATATATTTACGAACAGGAGTTATTAGGAGTTATGTTTTCAACATCATACCTGCCATTAAACTGTACGTTAATGCTAATCTTCTTGTGAATAAAACCATGTGTTGTGCTGCCCTGAAACGTCATGGATCTGCTGACTAAAAATATTATACAATGTTATTAATGTCAAGCAGAAATCTGTCTGCGCTCTTTCAACGGCAAGCAGACAGACCACAAAGAATGTGGAGACGTGCACATACGAACATGATAATTGTTAATTATTATTATTTTTATTGTGCTGACTGGTATGACTAGGTCCAGGATACAAAACACACTCAAGTCCTTCTTCAACTTTGCACTCATTGTTCATGTTTTTATTGCCTGATTTGTTTTGCCCTGTGGTTTTGTTTGGTTCATTTTGCAAGCTTTTCCCTCACTCTTAAGTCCAAAGAAGCGGTGATAAAATCCAGGTTCAGGTGCTGATAGGGCAGGGGCTTTGAACTGCGCAGTCAGCGGTGCTGCTTCAGCGTTACGGCGGATCGGTTTACGCGCCAGACACGAGAAATAAACACATCAAAGGGCTGACCGCCGGTGGCTCGGACTGCTTATCTCCTGACCCTGCACTTCCTGACTCATCCCTCATCCTCTCTGTGAACGGGCGCCGTGCACAGCCCCACCTGTCCACCCCGACTCCCCCCACACGCATCACCCTCCTCCCCATGCTGGGGAGCTTCTCTACTGCCCCCTTCTGCCAGGCAATGGAATTGCAGGCCACCCCTGCTTTCACTGGAATTTTCTCTTTGCCCAGCAGAGCAGGTCACTCACTCACTCACTCACTCACTCACTCACTCACTCACACACACTCACACACTTACTCACTCACTCACACATTCACTCACACACTCACTCACTAACACACTCACTCACACACACAGACTCACTCACACATTCACTCACTCACACACTCAGTCACACACTCACTCACACACACACACTCACTCACGCACACACTCACTCACTCACTCACTCACTCACACACTCAGTCACACACTCACTCACTCACTCACACACGCACTCACTCACACACTCACACACACTCACTCACACACTCACACACACTCACTCACACACGCACTCACACACACACACACACTCACTCACACACACTCACTCACACACTCACACTCACACACGCACTTGCTCACTCACACACTCACTCAGTCACTCAGTCACTCAGTCACTCCCTCTCCCGCTCCGGGATGCTGTGTCATAGGTTGTTATTTAAGCACCACCGCGAGACAGAGACAGCGCATTGGCACACACGTAGGCATCCTGTGACTCATGGCCAGTCTCCAGGCAGCCTGAGGCTGTGGTGCTGTTTAGAGCACTATCAATAACTGCGCACAAAGCATCGCTTATATGTCTGGTCAAAACAACTGCTGAATAACAAAGGACCCGGTGGAGGTCACCTTAGTAACTGAATTTATCAAACAATCCAAAGGGGAACCATCGTCTATAAAAAAGCAACACAATAAACAGTACATGCATATAAATTATAAAATAACATTTGCCCATTTGCGCCCGCGGTTCTAGCAGTGCGTGAAATATCCGGAATAATTGGAGAATATGTATAATATTAACCCTCCAGTGTAGCTGTACGGCACAGAGGGAGGTGTGATAACACCGTATGACCTGGCTTTCTTCTGCTTTTTTTAAAATGGTTTATTTCTCTCCACCGACCCAGACCAGAAGACACCTCCATGCAGATCATCCTTGGGCTCTTTCCAATCGCCTATCACTCACCTCCTCCGTCCTTCCCTTGCTCCTAACTCCACCCATCGGGGGGAGGCAAGAAAGAGAGGCCAGAAAAGGAATTTAAGACTGACGTCAGTTACAGATGTGGCAACTGCGTAGCAGATTGGGGAGAGGTCGATCCACAGGTCGATAATTTATACGTCGCGCATTCCGACAAAAATACTTCTGTAAAAGGATGCGTTCGTGTTTTCTCGCCCAAGAAACTGTGGAGGCCTCCTAACTTCTAGCTTGTTGTTCTTAGACGGAAAATTTACTGTGACAAGCTAGAATGTCCTTAAAGATGGCAGACAACGATCGATTTCCGGGTCGGGGAAAGAACAAGGAGATGACAGGGAGGCGAAAAATCAGCGATTGGAAACAGCCCCTTGGACCCCCTGCCCCCATGTTTCTTTTGCGTTTCTTTCTGGTGTTGTCTTCCCTCTCCCCCCTCCATTCCACCGGCACTTGAGCACACACACACACGCACACACCTCCTCCCCATCCCACCCCACCCCACCCATCCCACCCCCCTATTGACGCCAGGCTGTGCTGTCCCCGCTGTGTTTCTAGGCTGAGGGGACAGAGGAGGCAGCTGGGGGGGATGTGGCGCCCTCTAGTGGCTCCCCGGTCACGGTGCCGGCCCAGGAGAATGGCATTAAGGAGGGCCCAGCCAGCGGGGGGGGTCAGGGTCTCCAGGACCCCCAGGGCCTGGACTCACGCATCCCCGAGACAAGTAAGTCAGCCCTCCCCAGTCCTCTCTCCTTCTCCTCACCCCTCTCTCCCGTTCCTGACCAACTGCAGGAGGGTTCCAGTCTCAGGTCCACAGCCTTCCACTGCAAAAATTTCAGCCTCAGCAAGTATTTTAGTCTTATGTTTAGATTTAAAATCTTATTTCTTAAATCTTACTTGCTTACTTTTTTTTTTTTAAACTTCTCTCCTGTCCTGGCAGGACTCGAGGCCAGTGTATAGTCCAGTGACACTCGAGTGTCGCTCTACTGAAATTGCGGGACGCTCATGAAAGCTCTGTTGTCACCCGGTGTAGACTGTGGTTGTTAGCAAAAAGTTGTCCTCAGCAAAAGGTATAAACACTTCCCAGTCGCACAGAGTATAAAGCAAATGTTGACGCTCTGTCGGTGGACTGTAAGCTGGTCTTTGCTGTAATTAACTGCTGGTTCGGGGCCTTTAAAAACCTCTGAAACAGGTCTCAGATCAACAGCCAGAAGAAAAAAGGCAGTCTCAAGAATTATCATATTTCTATTAACTTTTTTTGTGAAATGACATACAGTTTTCGAGATTTGCCAGTGGGGTAAATACATTTTTACTTGTCAAGCAAACCGTACCTTAACACAAGCTAATAATTTTCTACTTGAGAGAAGAAGAAAAAAGATTTTAAGTCTCATTACAAGACTAAAACACTTAAGGCAGATTGTTTTTGCAGTGTTCAAGGCCGTAGTAAGCGCAGAACGCATACTAATGTAGGAAGAGGTTGCTAACAGTAGATTTATGTCTGTATTCTTTAAACATCTTCCACCAGGAGCCCATGGAGGATCCTGGCAGTAGAAGTTGAGAATATTTAAGGGATACAGTTATATTTTGCAATTTATGTAGATCCGTTTGGTCACGGATCATCATTTTAAAGCACTTTGGAATATTTGACTCAGCTCAGGCAGTAATGATGGTAGGCTTGGTGATGTGGTGTCAAAATGGTGAGGCTTCTTGGATGAACTGTTTGTGCTGTCGTATTCGGTGAGATTTGAAAAAAAAAAAAGGCTAATTTGTTGTCAAGTCTGGTTTGTAAAAAGAACTGAAGAAGAAGAATATGAGACTTTGTGTAATGGCTGCCTTCAGCCAGGGTGGGGCTACCTCTCTGGGGGAGGGAGGGAGGGACTATGTGCCATACTTCTGCTCATACTTCACGTTTTAATTTTTTGTCATGTTCCTTTTATTCTGTGTATTCAGTTTTAAGTCCCCCCCCCCCACCTGACCACACAACTGTGTTTGACTCTGTTTTGCAGGCATTTAACCCTCCTTTGTACTATCACTCTACCCTCTCCATCTCCAAACCCCCACACACACACCTTCTCCATTCTTCTCCTTCTGATTCACACCCCCTCCCTCTCTTCTCTCTTTCTCCTTCTCTCTCTCTCTCTCTCTCTCTCTGTCTCTTCTTCTCTGGTTTTTTCCGCCCCCTTTCCGCTGCAGATTGAGTCTCGCAAGCTCAACTTCCGCGAGAGCGCCCGGGCACGCACGGACCACGGCGCTGACATCATTTCCTGGCCGGCCCCCTGCGGGAGCCCCCAACTCCATCCACCGCACAGCGTCTCTCTCAATGACTCTCTCCTCGGCTCCTCCAGCTTCCCCCTCCGCTCGCCCCCCACCCTCGCCTCCCTCTCCCTCTCCCTCTCCCTCTCCCCCCCACCCCCGCCCGGCCCCCCGGAGTAAGGTTGGGGGGGGGGAGGTGAGGGGGGGGGGGGGACGGGCACATTAGCAGGACATAGGACTTGAGTTCAGCCATCACAATCTGGCAACCCACATCTGGCAACCCACCATCACCATATACTGGCACCATATACGGTTCCTCCATTTTGTAAACGGCTAAGCTGACATTGTACAGACACCGGGCCTCAGACACAGGCAGGCAGGGCACGACACAAGGGGAGGGAGGGGCTTCTCTCGCCGGGTTACCATTGGGCTACCGCTGTCTCTGGTCCCTGCGATTGGTTGACGCAGTGCTCGAGACGGCCAATGAAAAAGTCGGTGCAGTGCAACTGCCCTGCCTGCTCCCTGTCGCCAACGGCAACGCCCTCTTTCACAGTGTAACCCTCCCCCCCCCAAACCCCTCACCAAACAAGCATGATGCTTCTAGTGTGGCACTTTAGTCTTACACAGTGTACAGTGTGTCCCTGTGCCATCTTGGTGACAGAGCATCGTCATGGAAACCCTCACGCCCCCCCCCCCCCCCCCCATTCTCCCTCCAGCTATGGAAACCTCCTGGAATCACGTGTGGCTTATAGAGCAGTCAGACAGTAACTTAATAAAGTGTAGCACCCCTTATCGTGAGCATGTGGGGTTGTCCCAGTAACCATAGCCTTCTCTTCCATATTCCACCCCCCCCCCCATTCAAAGCCCCCCCCCCCCCTTACATCCTTACATTCTTCTCCTTCAAGCTCACTCACAACCAATAGAGGCAAGTAGTCTGTTTGAACTGTAGGCTATTTAAATATCTTTAAACTCTGTGTTTCGTGATGATGTGTTTGAGTAATTGCTGTAACAATGAGCTGTGTTGTTATGTTTCTTTTTTTTTTTTTTACTTACCGTACTCTGATTCATTTTCTTCTTCATGGTTTTGGTTCTTTTTTTCTTTTCTTTCTTTTTTTTTCCTCCTCTTGAAGCAATACAATGGTCTTTTACTAATAGGACACAACAATCCTCATGAGTACACGCACTTATCGCAGACAGTAGTACACACTCACAGTGACGGACACGCCTCCGTCAGGGGTTTCTGACTGAGACGGCCAGTCAGCGATGGAGAGAGGGAGAGAGAGGGAGAGGGAGAGAGGTGGTTGCACTGGAAGGTGACGGAACTGGGGAGGTGATGCTGAGGTACAGTAGTTAGGGACAGCTGAATGTGTATTCTAGGATTTATACATTATTATACAGTATGTCTTTCCTTGGCTAATATTAATGCGTATTGCTTAGCTGCTTCCTCTCCAGTGGCTGCTATACAAGACGTTATCCTGTTGAGCTCCGTTTGTCGTTGTGATGCCAGACATTATCCTGGTGAGCTCCGTTTGTCGTTGTAATGCGAGACTTTATCCCGGTGAGCTCAGTTTTTTTGTTGTGATGCGAGACTCTATCCCGGTGAGCGCAGTTTGTCATTGTGATGCGAGACTTGACGTTATCATCGCTGAAACTTAAAATGGCGGAGTGTGATTAAAAGAATGTGCCTCTTTCCCTGACTAACTGAGACTTGCGCAGGTGTAGGGCGTGTTTGAAAGTCCGGGGGACTCTTACCGAATGTTTGAAAGTCGGTTTAAGAAAGCGTTCTTCGTAAAACCACCTAGTGTACACTTTGCTCTTTCGGGTTCTGTGCTAAATCAACTGTAACTTAAGTTACGTAATTATTTGTTCTTACGTTTTTGTTTTGTTCTGTTTGGGGCGGGTTGTTACTTATTGTGTTATTGGGCAATATTGGGTTAGCAATATCTGAATATCTCGTCAGGCGTTTCCCTGTGGGTTTTGGCCATAGAACACTAGGTGTGGCTTGCATTTCTTGTAAACACTGTAACAAACAAAAAAATATGACTACCATGTTAAAAAAATAAATTAAAAAAAAGTTGCAAGGCTAGGCGAGTGACATTTTCCACAGCTTCAGAGATTTGAGTAATGTGTATTGCAGTGTTGTGGTCTGGTATCCATGTCCATTGAGAATTGTGAGCGAGGCTCTCGCCGTTGAGCAGAGAAAGGGTGATAACATTTTGACCCTTGCGGTGCTGCTGCACTGTGCCGATAGTTTTCATTTCCTGGGTCCTGTGTCGTGACAGTGGGGCAGGAGACCTAAGAGATGTGAGGTCCCTTTTCTTGCTTTAACCCCCTGCACTGATTACATTACTCCCCCACATTGTTATTATAATTAGCCTATATGTGCTAAACGGTTCCCCCTAAACCCAAATGTTTTACTCTTTGAGTGGCGGGAGTGTTGTTTTACGGTGATTAAGAGGCGATGGTGTGTGTGTGTGTGTGTGTGTGTGTGTGCGCGTGTGTGTGTGTCTGAGTGTGTCTCAGTTAGAGATGGGAAACCCTTGAAATTTTCAACATCCACTGAATGTAGTTAGTGTCCTGCTACTTTCTAAAGTCAGTTTCCGAAGGTATCCACCCTAAGTAATACAAGAAGGAATATTCTGGAAAATTGGATGCACATATAATCAGAATCAAATCATGTCCACTTATAATAATAATTATTATTTATATATCCACTTCTGAGGATTCTGTTATTATATTTATGGTTTTGGGTATGAATTAGGTCTGTTGGAACAATATGTATGAAGCAAAAGAACAAATTATCAGAAAAAACGTTTCATGATTAAATATGACAAATAGGGTACACTGTGATGAAGATATATTATTCGGTTAAATCGGGATTACTTGTTGGTTCGGAGTACGGTACAGAGGGCCTCAAGCTATTTAAATGAAGGAAAACTCAATACACATGTAAATCAGAAAATGTATAGTAATGAATATCAAAAAGTGCCAGGAAAGCAGTTAAAAAAAAAAAAAAAGTCAAAAAATAAATGAAAAAAACTGAAAATAAAATTTCAAACGATAATCTTTCACGCTTGAATAATCCCTTGAGTTTAACACGAAAAAAAACTATTGAGAAAAAAAAAAAAAGAAAGGAAATTCGCAATAATGTTTACTATTAATATCAAAGATGTTATTTTGAATGAGAGGTTTGTAGATATTTCTATATGAGCTATTTTATAGTGTGGCACTAGTGCAGCGGCTGCTGTGGACCTGGCTTAGTCTCTGGGTGGAGACTGTTCACACTGTGGGTTTCTGTGTCGTGCTTCTGGTGCCACGGTCGTTCTCACGCCGAGTTATCCTTGTGCCTGTCCGCGGCCATTTTGAGATCACCTACCTTCCCCACCCCCACCCCCACCCCCACCCCCACCCGGTCTGTACTACGGCTCACTCTCATCCCTCTGTGATCACACGGTTGTATATAGATATATATCGTACTGTTTATACACTATATCACCACAGGGAAGAAGAAAAAAAAAATATTTTTAGGGTCATGTGGATGTTGAGTACAACTTTTACATTCGTTTTAAGCTTTTAAACCATTTCTGGAAAGTGTTTTTTTTTTTTTCTTTCTTTATTTTTTTTTTTTTTGGGAAATTCAGTCAAGTTTGCCTTTTTTTTTTTGGTCAGAAAAAGGGCTGAAGAAAAAAAAAAGAATGTTTTTGAAATGTAATGTAATAAAAAGATGCGAGATGCGTTTGTTTTATGTGTTTTTTTTTTCGTTTCGTTTCTCCGAGCCACTACGTGGTAAGGGTGTGTGGGTAGGGAGCGGGTGAGGGGGATTGTGGGTAGCGGGGTTGTCTGCAGGGAGGAGGGAGCGTAGGCTTACCCGCCATTTCCCCCTCCCCAGTCCCAGTCTTAAAACTCTGCCGTTGGCTGGAAAGGCCTCTCCTATCAACACACCAAGACACTCTCACTGCAAAAAATGTCTGTCTTAACAAGTGTTTTTAGTCTTAAGATTTTTTTTTCTATTAACAAGAAAATATTAGCTTGTTTTAAGTTACTGTCTGCTTGACAAGTGACATTTTCTCACCCAATTGGCAAATCTTTCTCACTTCATTGGCTGTTATTTTTCTCATTTAGCAAAAAAAAGTAATAGAAGAGAATATTTTAAGTCTAAATATAAGACTAAGATACTTGTTAAGACTGACTTATTATTTGTTTGCAGTGCTGGCTTTCTCACCGCCCCCCCCCCCCCCCCCCCCCCCCCCAACCCCCCCAACCTTAAAAAAAAAGAAAATGGATTGAAGTTTAAAGTGTATAATTTCAAATGTTTTTAATGTGCCATTCCGGAGTCTAAAAGTGAGCAGAGAGATTACTCACTCAGGGAGACGTTTCGGATCTTGGAATCTCGGAATGACCACGCTCCCGTGTCCCGCTCCGTGCATGCACGGCCCCGGAGTGTCGTGGTGTTGCTGATGCCCTTCCGTACGCCTTGTGTGTCAGATTAACAGTAGCCGTCGGCCGGCCCCGCGTTACGCAGGGCGCTCCGGTCACGCGACGAGAAACGACAAGCGAGCCCCGTAGTCCTGCTTCTGCCAGTAGAGCATATACCAGCTGAGCACACATACTAACAACACACCGTATGAGCATGCTAAAGACAAGGGGTTCTGTTAACTAGACGGTTGTCATTCACAGGATTTGTTTGTCGTTTTTTTTTTTTTTTTTTTTTTTCCTTTAATTTTGGATTACTTGGATTCTTTTTTTTTTTTTTTTTTGGTTTGAGAGAAGTGTTATTGTGGTTAATTGTTAACTAGTGATGTGATTATTAAACATGAAATAAATTTAAAAAATGACAAAAAAAAATTATGTTTGTTCATTGATTTATTTTGAATGGTTCCTCTCCAGACTTCGTCCGGTTTCAGAATTCAGTCACAGTGACTCAGTGTTATATAGTGGGCTATACTGTATGTTTACAGTCATTAAATGAATAGTAAGTAATGGTGAAGTACATCATGTAGTTTGATTAGGGTAAGAGCATTTTATAATCTATGGAAATGTACGGGAAGGCTGCAAAAATGTATGTTTAATTTGTCAGAACTGTCGCAGTTATTAGTGTAATATGAAATGGTAGCTTACTGCAACAGGATTTTCAGCTCTGTTTCTTACCATTAATGTTTGAGTGCTTTCCTGTTCAGGGATTATTTATGTGTCAGGGGTTTTATGCTTCAGTGATGTGAAATTCAAATAACTCGACTCATAGTGAACGCCATAAGAAGATACGCCATCTAGCATATTGAGCTTGAATGCAGAAGAGAAAGGATATACAGCTCATTGTATAGGGAAACAAACAGTTACTTAATGAAATCACCACCCTAATGGAGATCTACTCTAAAGTGGCCTATGCTGCAAAGGCCAGCTTCTTCCCTTCGCATGTCCAAGTGCAGTACAATACAGAGACACGGACATTCAAATTCTCAGACTCAAATGTTTATTTGAATTGTATTTACAAACAAACATTGGGCAAACTTATGCATATTTGTGACCAGCTAGTAGCAACTGTGCAACACAATTTCAGCACATTTATTATCTGGCAGGACCACAGGAAGAGGAGGTCGAAGCTCAGAGTTTCAGTCGAAAAATTCACTCTTCATCGTGTGCTTTCTGTTGAGTAGAAATTGGAGAGAGACATTACATTATTGGCATTTGGCAGACGCTCTTATCCAGAGCGGTGTACAGTTGATTAGACTAAGCAGGAGACAATGGAGAAATGCAGGGTTAAGGGCCTTGCTCAAGGGCTCAACGGTTGTGCGGATCTTATTGTGGGGGATTAGAACCACTAACCTTGCGTGTCCCAGTCATTTACCTTAACCACTATGCTACAGGCCACCACTACAGACGGGGGAAATATTTTTAGTGGCTTCCTTTGAGAATAGTCAATGAGTTTGTTCATTGGACATTGACTGGAAATATAATTTAAGGTGACACACCTCACATCCTGCAGTACACAATATGCACACAATATCTTTTAACATTATTGAATGACAGTGCTCACAACATTGAATGAAACCCTATTACTTCCTTTTAACAAACTGTATCCATTGTTACTATACATTGCTTCCATATATGTATATTGTATAAGAAAAGGTGTTCTTCAAGGCTGTTACTATATGTAGCAACTAATTGAGCAACTGAAGTACAGGAAGTAAAAAGTATGGGGAAGGAAGGAAACGTAAGGAAGACATGAAGGCACTAACCTTTGAGCCGACATCCCGGCTCTTGGCACGCAGCTTGTTGACCTGAGACTCTGCGATGTCGGCTCGTTCCTCTGCCTCGTCCAGCTCGTGCTGCAGCTTGCGGAACTTGGTCAGATTACTGTTAGCCTGTTCCTCCTGAGACACAGAGCACACACACAGCACATGAGGAAAGCCTGGCTGGGAGGCACTGCTGTGAAATATATAAATAAATGCACTGAAGGCATGTCAACACTTACAGCCTCTTCTGCAGTTCTCTTGTAGGACTTGACCTTCAGCTGGAGCTTGTCCACCAGGTCCTGCAGACGGGCCAAATTCTTACGGTCCTCCTCGGTCTACAAGGACGGAGAAGTATACTTTTTTAACCATGAAAAATGTCAATCAAAATCAAATAAAAGCCAAAGCTCCTTCAAGACTACAGATGCTCCAGAGTATGCCTTTACTTTTTCTATCCCTCATCCATGTTCCTAACCTCTGTTCCTTCCCTCCCTCTCCACATTCTCTCCCCTCACAGACGATGATGTATCCAAATTCCTGCTCTTCCACCATCCAACCACCTCGACCTAATACCCTTATCTACATGACTGAGTTTCAACTTTGCTCTTGATAGACCCACATCATTTGGCAGACGCTCTTATCCAGAGCGACGTACACTTGTTTAGACTAAGCAGGAGACAATCCTCCGCTGGAGCAATGCAGGGTTAAGGGCCTTGCTCAAGGGCCCAACGGCTGTGCGGATCTTAGAACCGCCAACCTTGTGTGTCCCAGTCATTTCCCTTAACCACTACGCTACAGGCCGCCCACTTAACAGAGAACAGTGTTCCCTTCCTGTGACGAGGCACATCACTCTGTTAGAGCAGCTTCTGTCTTCATCCTCCTTGCCATCTCAGCAGTCTTCAGCACTGTTGATAATCAGGTCCTCCTGTCATCCCTTGCTGTGAAGGGATCCATGGTATTGCCCTGGAATTCTTTGGCCTCCTGCCTCAACAGTTATTCCAGGGTCCCCTAGGGTGGATACCTCACAGTATCTCCACAGGTGTCAGATGACATTCACAGCAGGATATAATGGCCGGGAATCAAACCGCTGACCTTGCGTGTCCCAGTCATGTACCTTATCCACTACGCTACAGGCCGCCCATCCAGAATACAGCAGCTCACCTGATTCACAACCTCCCAAAGCATTCTTACAGCATGTCACCCCCTTCTCCCTTCCCTCCACTGGCTACCTGTTGCAGCTCATATCAAATTCACTAGGGCCCCTTTGTTGTGCAACCACAGCATGTCTGGCTTGTCTCCGTTGCATGCCTGCACTTCCAGGTTACACCTGCTATCAGTCCTGGCCCACCAATGGTGAAACGATTACTTATCAGATACGTTTTTTTTAAAAGAAAAAGTTACCTGGTAGGTGAGCTCTTTGATGCGTCTCTCATATTTGCGGACGCCCTTCAGAGAATCACTGCTCTTCTTCTGCTCCATTTCCACCTCATTTTCCAGCTCTCTCACCTGTAAGTTTGAATTAAAAAAATTATTATTATTCTTCTGCATGTCTCACTGTGTGATTCCTTAAGGTATAAGCGGAGGTAGCGGTAGACACTCACGCGAGCTTCCAGCTTCTGGACCTGCTTCTTGCCTCCCTTCATGGCGATTTGCTCAGCTTCGTCCAGGCGGTGCTGCAGGTCCTTGATAGTCTGATCCATGTTTTTCTTCATGCGCTCCAGGTGAGCACTGGTGTCCTGCTCCTTCTTCAGCTCCTCTGCCATCATGGCCGCATCAGTAATGGCCTTTTTGGCCTTTTCCTCAGCGTTCCTGCACTCCTGCACTGCTTCCTCCACCTCAGTCTGAAGCTGGGCTGTGTCACCCTCCAGCTTCTTCTTCTGGTTCAGCAGGCTGGTGTTCTACAAACACGTTTGAACACAACAGTTTGAATATTATCAGTTTGAATTATGGTCAAGCTATTAAATGGCTGCTATCATTTTTAATCTTACCTGGGAGTGCAGAAGCTGTACTCTCTCGCTGACATCCAGCAGTTCCTGCTCAGCCAGCTTACGACCTCTCTCAGTCTGCTCCACCATGGCTCTCAGCTCATCCAGCTCTGCCTGTAGCAGATTGTTGCGTCTCTCTACAATGGCAATGTTCTCCTTCAGGTCATCATTGGCACGGAGAGATTCATCCAAATGCAGCTGAGCATCCTGTTGGAGAGGAAAGGTAGTATTAAGTTATATCTTGAGAACTTTACACATCCAAAACTAACATTGTCCTGTACCAAATAGAAAATGTTCTGGTGTTACAATACCTTCAGGTGAGAGTGGAGACCCTTGAGCTGCTTCTGGGCCTCAGCTGCCTGCCTGTTGGCCTGACTGAGCTGGATCTCCATCTCATTGAGGTCTCCTTCCATCTTCTTCTTCAACCTGAGGGCTTCATTCCTGCTGCGAGTCTCAGACTCCAGGGAGCTTTGCATCGAATCCATTGCTCTTTGCTGGTTTCTCTTGGCCTGTTCCATCTCCTCATCCTTCTCAACCAGTTTGCGCTCAATGTCAGCTTTCACCTGATTGAACTCCAACTGGGCTCTCAGGATCTTACCCTCCTCATGTTCCAGGGAACCCTTTTAGAATTGAAAATTTCATTTGTTAGTTTAATTTGCTAAAGCCGTGACATCTAAGCTATATGTAGTGTACATGGACAAATATAAACGTATATTCTGTATATGCACAGTCTTTGAATTAAAGGGAGTTGAGGGTCTCTGGCCCCCATGAATGGTAAAGGCCCCCCAAAAAAGAAATAAGTGATTTTGAGGCATCACTGGTAATTATGGAAGTACCAATGCATGTGATGTCCAGTACTTATTTGGTTGGCCTGACGATGATGCCAGTAATTTCACAGCCTTCTCCTTTTCAGGAATTCAAGGCTTGCACCAGGTGTGAACAATGACTACTCACAGAAGATCTTAAGTCCCTTTTCACCCACATAAAGTTAACCCAGGGCAAACATAAACCACAAGGTTATGCGATAACTGTTGGGAAATGAGCTCACCTCTGCTTCCTCCAAGGCAGCCTGGATCTCAGCCTTCTCTAGTTCCAGCTGTTTCCTTATTTTCTCCAGCTCATGGATACTCTTCCCTCCCTCAGCAAGTTGCTCAGTGAGGTCGGAAACCTCCTCTATTTAAGAAAGCATGTTGTGAAATATGTGGCTAAAGTTTGAAATGTAATTGTATGAAACATCAAGACTTGCTTGTAACTCCTAACCTTGAAGGTTCTTATTCTCCCTCTTCATTGTCTCCAGGTGATCCAGTGACTCCTCGTAGGAGTTTTTCAGCTTGAAAAGCTCAGTGCTCAGAGATCTGGCCTCCTTCTGGGAGCTCTCCAACTCACTTTGAGACTCTTCATATTTCTGCTTCCACTCAGACAAGACCTTTCGGGATCATAACAGGAAATTGATTTTAAAAACAACATCTTAAGAGGCCTTATTTGAGAAATGTTGTCCCTGCTGTAAAATCCAGCTATGCAAGTTTGACCATTCATAAGCTGATCAAGCTGGATATGAGCTGATCAACGAGCACAGCCAAGCTGGTCATGAAGCTAGTCTAGCTGGGTATGAGCTGGTCAACCAGCTAGTGCTGGTAGCATGTCTGACCTGGTATGTTTCAAAACATAGCATGGGCTGGTCAAACCATGTCAAACTGGGAGTTGGTCTGAACTGATCAACCAGCTACCAGCTGTTTCAAGACCTAGCTTCCGTTGTTCTTTTCAGCAGGAGTGGCAATATCAGTCCTCTATCACCTTGTCAAAGTTTCTTTGCTTCTTGTCCAGAGCGGCAGCAGCTGCATTAGATCTCTCCACATCAACCATGAGATCTTCAATCTCATTCTGCAGCCTGTGTTTGGTCTTCTCCAGGGAGGAACATTTAGCATTCACAGCTTCCACAGCCTCTTCTGCATCCTGCAGTCGCTGAGCCAGTTTCTTCCTGGATGAAGGGAAAGGGGGATGAATATAGTTAATAAGACTGAATCCCTTGCTTGCCTCTTTAAATATGAAAACAGGCTGCTCCAATTCCTTACTTTGCTTCCTCCAGCTCCTCAGTCCTCTGGATGGCATCAGTCTCGTACTTGGTTCTCCACTGAGCCACCTCAGAGTTGGCCTTGGAGAGACTGCGTTGCAGCTCAGCCTTAGCCTCCAGTTCCTCCTCATACTGCTCCCTCAGCAAGTCACAGTCATGGCGAGAAGACTGAACTGCATGAGCCAGTGCATTCTTTGCCTGCCAGGAAAAAAAGAGCACAGCGTGCAAGACACCATTTTAAGAGTTGGGTTATATTTTAATAAAATCGTTTTTTATCAGTTCGACAAATGTGAAATACAGTAGGTTTTGGTACTGCTTACCTTGACTTCCTCTTCCAGCTGCCTTTTGAGATCTTCAGTTTGCTGAGTGTAAGACTGCTTACCTCTCGTCAACTGAGAGACTAAAGAGTCCTTCTCTTCCAGCTGCCTGGCAAGCTCCCCTAATGTGTAAAAAGAAAAAAAACAGTGAATTGCATTTAGAGACACCTGGATATAGAAGTATAATGGATATACTTACCATTTTCAGTCTGTAGCTTAGCTTTCTGCACAGTGAAGTCATTGATGGTGCGTTGGCCTTCCTCAGCCTTGGTTCTGTACTCAGTCATCTGATCTTCTAGAGTCCTGCACATCTTTTCTGCATTTGTCTGAAATATGTGTAACAATGAGATATGCTGAGATATAGCTTTGATTCGTTCACAGCATGCAAACAAAGAGCTACATATTGTGCTAAAAGGGACAGGTTAGAGCTGTATCTTGGGAGACCTATTAATCTTAGGTGAGCTCACTTTACCTTGACCTTGAGGATCTGCTCCATGTTGGAGACCACATCGTCTAGCTCCAGTCTGAGTTCGCTCTTCTCCTTCTCCAGCTTCTGCTTCACTCTCTGCAGGTTGTCGATCTGCTCCCCGAGGTCAGCCACACTGTCGGCGTGTTTCTTCCTCAGTGTGGCAGCCGTAGCCTCGTGCTGCAGAGTGGACTCTTCCAGGTCTCTGCGCATCTTCTGGAACTCTGCCTCCCTCTTCTTGTTCATCTCAATCTGAGCAGATGTGGCCCCACCAGCCTCCTCTAGCCTCTCGCTGATCTCCTCCAGCTCTCTGGACAAGTCGGCCCTCTGTTTCTCCACCTTCGCACGGGCTGCTCTTTCAGCCTCCAGCTCCTCCTCCAGCTCTTCAATTCGGGCCTAGAAAATGTTGACAATGAGCTTTTTATATAGCCTATTATCTCTAAGGCAATACCTCAGCTTTCATGTTAATTCACAATGCATTCTTGGTCACT
This sequence comes from Conger conger, assembly GCF_963514075.1. Lineage (NCBI taxonomy): Eukaryota > Metazoa > Chordata > Actinopteri > Anguilliformes > Congridae > Conger > Conger conger. The sequence continues at coordinate 3,537,360 of NC_083763.1, read as the reverse complement.
TTCAGATAACATTGAACTAACCTGCAGTTCCTTCAGTTTCTTCTGGAGCTGAGCACCCATATTCTGCTCATCCTCAACCTTGCTGTTGAGTTGGCTTATCTCAAAGTCTTTCCTGAATAGGGAGAAGCATCAGAAGCTCTAAATTACTGTGTGTTTTGTGGAGGTGTGCAGATGCTAATATTGATGGTAATCAATTGAAATATTTCTTGTGGGTATGAACAACTTGTCTCTTGAGACCTTGCTCTGTTTTACAATTGGTGCCATTCTCAGATTGTTTCCTGCATTCCCCATTTAATTTATGTTTTTGGTAACATTTAGAGATACTGGAATTCCATTTCATATACAGTACTTATGATTGGTTGTGATCTTACTTCTTCAACTTTTCTTCCATCTGCTGCTTATCATTCTCCAGGTCCATCACGCTCTCCTGGGTTAGCTTGAGGTCCCCTTCTAGCTTCCGCTTAGCCCGCTCAAGATCCATTCTTATCTTCTTCTCTTGTTCAAGAGATCCTTCTAGCTGTTGAAAGAGAAAAAATAGAAATGGCATGTACTGTAGAAACTCATGTTTACACGTCCTTATAGCAATATTCTATCCACATTCTAAAAACATGTCTCATATATATAGATCCACATCCTATGATATCATTTTTTTAAATGATTCTACTGGTGCTGTATTAAACTGCCACTGCATTGCAGCATGTTGAAAAGAGGAACAAACAGTCATTAACAAGTTTCAGTTTTAGGGAGCCCCGCCCCTACAGCACAATTATTTGGTGCTCACATCATCAACTTGCTGCTCCAGTTTGGCCTTGGCCTTGGTCAGGGTGTTCACTTTGTCCTCCTCACTCTGCAGGTCATCCAGGGTTTGCTGGTGAGCCTCCTGAAGGGCCTTCTTCTCCTTGGTCAGCTTGGCGATGATTTCATCTAGAGCTGCCATTTCCTCAGTCAGGTTCTTCACCTGTAAACACAAATAAAGGAGTCAACAGACTGTCACCCAAACTTGTCGTTCATTAGTTTGAAAAATGTAAGAGCACAGACCTTGTTTTCAGTGGCATGTTTCTCTTTCTCCACTTTCGCCAGAGTGAGCTCCAGATCATCAATGTCCTTCTTCAGCTCAGAGCACTCATCCTCAAGCTTCCTCTTCTTAGCAGTTATCTCTGAGTTCATCTCCTCCTCATCCTCCAGCCTTTCTGTCAGCTCTTTGACTTTGGCCTCAAGCTGGATCTTATTCTTGATCAGCCCTTCACACCGCTCCTCAGCATCACCAAGATTATCTTGTTCCTGATGATAGGACACATACATTGGGCAAATCAATGATCACGTCACCTCCTACCTTTGCGAATTTCTTAGATGGAAAAGTTGCTGTTACATTAATAGATGCTTAGTTAGTAACTCACAGTTTGAACTTGTAGCTGGAGGTCATTCTTCTCTTGGAGGAGAGTGACCATCTTTTCTTCCAGCTCTTTCCTACGGGCCTCCGCCTTAGCATACGCCTCTTTCAGCTTCAGGAACTCCTCCTTCATGTTGGCCATCTCTTTCTCGGTCTCCGCGGACTTCAGCAGAGGCTTGATCTTGAAGTAGAGTTTCATCCAGGGCCAGTTCTTCACCCCCATGAAGGCTCGCACGTTCCACTGGATCACAAGCAGGGAATCCCTGAGGTTTAACACAAAAAAAAAGTATAAAGATGCAATCTCCCTGCTATCTCACGATTAGGATGGCAATATCAACATCCTGACCTGCGCTCCACAATCTTCTGGAACTCAATTCTTGAGAGCAGACCGCGGGACCTGGACTGGATTCCAGTGATGATCAGAGCTAGACGATCATCTCTCATCTCCTCCAATGTGCCCAGCAGACCAGCTTTGAAGAACACCTGATGTGCAGAGATATGGGGTGTACTTATTTTTGCTTGTCATTAAACTCACACCGAAGGTAATTAATTCAGTTCATACCTTAGTGTGTCCTAATTTATATTGGTTGTGGTCAATGTCCAGAGACCCAAGAAGTTTCTCTGCTGCCTTCTTATTGTCTATGAATTGTCCCTCGGGTATAGCGTTGGGGTTCAGGATGCGGTATCTGCAATGGGATAATGTAGACTAGTATTAGACAATTCAGAATTGTGCAAGTACATTGGGGCTCGGTATCATTATAGGTATATATTGCTACAGAGAGCAGCCCACGGACATGGTACCATACTGTTCACTATATGAAAATCAGCACGGAACTGGGAGTCAGTTTTTCTTTGCTGACTTTGCTTCATGCGTTCTGTATGGTAAACCGACACCCTTATTATGCCATATTCATCCATAATGATAATGAATGACGGCAACCTCTGTTTGAAGTCTCCATACAGGATCCTGTTGGGGAAGCCCTTCCTGCAGATCCTGATGCCTTCCAGCACGCCGTTACAGCGCAGCTGGTGCATGACCAGAGGGTTCTCCATGGCCCCGGGAGTCTTGGTCTCATTGGGGATGAGGCAGCGCACAAAGTGAGGGTGAGTAGATCTTAAGTTGGCCATCAGCTTGTTGAGATTTTCCTTGAGTGGGAAAGGGAAGTCCTCCAATTAAATAATGCAGACTTTCAAGCGATGGTGTTGTTCTATTTACTATTCCCGTTAGTTTCATTTTCAGGAATGTTCCGACTCACCCTATGAAGAGCTGATACGGTCTGAAAGGAAGATCCCTTTTTCTTTCCACCGCCCTTGCCTCCCTTCCCGGTATCTTTTTGTGAATAATTCAGTATACGAGAAACAAATAAGATGTTAAACCAATAACAATCCTCATCATTTTTAAAGCACAACAGTTATTTTTATCCATAACATTTCTGGAGACTTAAGTTTTTTGCCAACCATGACTATGCCAAATTAATTAGAGCGGAGGTCTGTGACTTTTTTCCAAGTTTCTGACCACACAGTATATTACAGAGAAGCTAGCTCCAGTTCAGCCGATTGACTTCTAACTTGGAACATGGAGCCATCTGGGACACTACATGAAGGCGATGACAAAGAGGTACCCTGAAACACTGGCTAACCTCAGGTCACCAGCAGGATAAATGTATAGCCAATTATGTGGCCCTTCTTACACTAACAAGGATCAGCCTAAATCAGAAATGCTTGGGATGCTGCTTAAACACATGTTCTGGGATTCTGGTACCAGCTTTGGGACTTTGGAATAACCTACAAGCGCAATTTAAATATTTATTTTTCACTTTTAAATAAACAAACCTGCATCTGATCCAGCATAATTGACAAAGAGGAAGGACAGTAATTTCAGAGTTGATTTCTGGAAAAGGCCAACCACTGTTTCATTCAGTGGATCCTTGTTCTTCACCAACCAGTTGGAAATGTTGTAGTCGACAGTGCCAGCATAGTGAACCAGGGAGAAATGGGCCTCTGGTCTCCCCTTGACAACTCGGGGTTTCTGGAAGTTCTGTGATTTCCCCAGATGGTTGTCATACAGCTTGGCTTTGAAGGTGGCATCACTGGCCTTGGGGAACATGCACTCCTCTTCAAGGATGGACATGATACCCATGGGCTGAAAAAGGGAAAAAGTGACTTCTCTGAAAATCTCGAAAAGCTACAAGGTATTTCATGCCAAACATTTTACTGTTAGATGTAGACGGTGTACCCTAGAACGTGTTGCCTAGATGCATCAGCCTGTGTCCATGTACAAATGATTTAACAAATGTCAAATGCCACTTTTACTAACCCACCTTTTCAATGAGCTCAATGCAAGCCTGCAAGTCCATGCCAAAGTCAATAAACTCCCATTCAATCCCCTCTTTCTTATACTCCTCTTGTTCCAGCACAAACATGTGGTGGTTGAAGAACTGCTGCAACTTCTCATTAGTGAAGTTGATGCACAGCTGCTCAAAGGTGTTGAACTGCAATAGAGACCGACATTTTGAGTTTGCGACTTTCTCTTAGTTTGTAGACTCTTGAAAGACCTTGACCAGAGATTAAGATTTTATACAAAAACAATACCTGCACAAGTCATTCATTCAAAAGATACTCACATCAAAGATCTCAAATCCTGCAATGTCCAGAACGCCAATAAAGTATTGTCGAGGTTGCTTTGTGTCCAGGGATTGATTAATTCTTATCACCATCCAGAGGAACATCTTCTCATACACTGATTTAGACAGAGCACCAATGGAGTAGTGCACCTGTTATGACAGAGATGATAGTTTAAGCGCAGAGCTATCTCCAGTCCAACCATGAGCTAATCAGGAAAAGAAGAACAGCAGTATTTGGTTGATCCCAGACTGCTTTTCATTTAAATGAATGATGGTGTACAAGTCTCGTGTTATTTTACAGCCTCACAGCATAGCAGTGGTGTACTTAATCTTAATAACTGGGGTAAAACAAAATCTAGCTTGCTTCATGTATCCATCTAAAATACATCTAATCTTGGTTAAATACAGGTTTAATTGTCTTTCTTGGAATTTTAGACCTGTTGTTTTTTTTTTTGAAAACATTTGGTACTGACTCATGCTCAAGCTCCTGTTCTCTATCAATTATCTCATAGTATCAAGCAGATTATTTTCAAGGATTTAGAAAAGGCTTATGTTTCGGTTAAAATCTTTACTTTTGTGTCTTGTGTCTGCGGGATCTCCTACTTTACCTGCTGGACATTTTGTCCCTTGGTGACCCATTCATTGCCTACTTTGACTCTTGGGTGACACAGACCCTTGATGAGGTCCGCAGAGTTCAGACCCATTAAGTAGGCAACCTTGTCTGTATCTGTAAAGGTAATTGAAGATTATCATTAATGAACGGCCACAGAGACCCCTACTACTGCCACAGGGCCCCCGACCGGCTACAACTAAGAGAAACGTCAGGGTACAAATGTGGAATAGTGAACATGATACAACAAGGGTTGCTCCAAGGGTCAGAAAGTAGAGGTCATGTCATGAACTCAGTCAGCTGATTTCACAAGCTAGCTGAAGAATTGTGCTAATTAGCACATCCTGGTGATTGGAACAAAATACCTTTTCTTTCTTAAAGATATTTTTTAGGCCTTTTTCAGCTTTATTGGACAGTATAGAGAGACAGGAAGAATGGGGGCGAGAGAGAGGGAAAGACATGCGTCAAATTTTCAGACGGTCGGATTCGAACCGTTGACGTCGCGGCTCGCAATGAGCATGCGGTTAATGCTCTACAGGCTGCGCCACCGAGACACCCCAATACCTTTTCTTTCTGAACTTGGATTTTACATCTCCGCTTTGCACCATACACATGGGTCGTGTTCAATCGGGAAATGTTTTGCTAGCATTTTGCTACTGTTTCTGCGTTGAAAGATATGTTTCCTCCCAATGGTGTGCAATGTTTTGCATCATGCTTCGGGGTATGTTTACTCCCATTTTGTGGGTATATGTCGGGGGTGGCCCAAATGAATAATGACATTAATTGAATTATTCTCAGACACCATAGTAGCAAACCGTACCCAGTCAGGATATTCATAGCTCCACTGTTTCCATTTAAATAAACGTTGTACTACCTTTTGTTGGGGCTGAAAGGGACCATGGTCTTTTTTATAGGGTTGATCTTAGAAATGCTTCTATAAAAAGTCAGTTGAAGACTCTCACCCTCAGTGCCATCGGCTTCCGCCTGTTCCTCTCGCTGCTTTTGCTTGAACCTCATGTTGCCGTAGTGCATGATGGCTCCAGTTAGCTTGTAAATGCCATTCTTCTCTTCCTGAGTGAAGCCCAGCACATCGAAGGCACTCTAGAGAAGAATTGGTAAACAAGATGTGTTATAAACTGTAAACCATTCAAATGTACCTCCTACCTACCCAGGGCTCTTCTTCAAGAGAAGAAGTTCAAACTGTGAGTAACTAACACATGGTTTGTTAATATAAGTACTGCTGTACGGGATCAGTTTATGAAGTTTTAGGAACACTTTACGAACCTCATCTGTGATTTTCTATGTATTTCATAGACAGAGAATTCCTGGGATATATTCTACTCACGTCAGTGGCCATCAGCTCATCAGCATCATCAATAGAAGCTACTGTCGTCTCTCCTTGGGAGATGAAGGAGTAGTCATAAGGGTTGTTGGTGATGAGCAGCATTTCTAATGAAGGAAAGAATTTGTTAGAGTTTTATCAGTTGCTGCATTACACTCATCCGTGGTGGAGAAGAGAGTGCTGTAGAGCTCACCCAGAAGCTCTGGTTTCTTCTGGGAGAGGATCTGGTAGAAGATGTGGTAGTCCCTCTCAGCCTTCAGCTGGTAGGTCACGCGGGACTTCTCCAGAAGGTCTTTAACATAGAGCACAGGACGTGCGGTCAGTTCAGAGAGATTGAGGGAGTGATTCTCTTAATATTAGAAATGAAAGGTTTCAAAACATGTTCTCACAAGTTTCAATGTCAGCAGAGGACAACTTCCCACTCACTCCAAAGTGAATTCGGATGAATTTGCCCTGAAAAGAAAATGATGTCATTATTAATATAAAGTTTCATCGGGTGGTGGACAAATTACATGAAAGGCATTATACAGCCCTGCTATAAAATCCAGCTGAGCCAGCTTAACCAGCTTGAGAATTGAGCTGTTCATAGCAGGTCATAAGCTTGTCTAGCTAGGTATGAACTGGTCAACCAGCTAGTGCTATTTCAAAACATAGCTTGAGTTGCTCAAACCATGTCAAGCTGGCAGCTGGTTTGAACTGGTCATCCAGCTAAACAATGTGGAGCGTGGAGCTGGTCTGAACTGGTCAACCAGCGACCAGCTGTTTCAAAACCTAGTTTGAGCTGGGGGGTTTTTTCAGCAGGGAGGACAAAGTTTCTTCACAAAGTATGATGCTTAGTATGTACCTCCTGCAGAGGCAGCCAAATATCACTTACAAATCTTGAGGAGTTGTCATTTCTGATGGTCTTGGCATTTCCAAAGGCCTCCAGGGCTGGGTTGGCCTGGATGATTTGATCCTCCAGGGTGCCCTGAGCATCAACACACACTGTCAGTATATGCAAGAATGAACAGACATCAACACTTAAAAAAAAATACTACAGCGTTGTATATTACTCTGTTCATTAAACATCATTGATTATTGAGCAGACTCCAAACCACCTTTTTATCAGCAGCTGCATCCTTCTTCCCCGGCACAGCTGCAATGCTGGCAAAGTACTGGATGACCCTCTTGGTGTTCACAGTCTTCCCAGCACCAGATTCTCCACTGAAAACAGAGGCACAGTTTATACGTATTTACAAACGGAATTGTACATAAAAGCGTGTCAAAACAGAAGACCTGAATGGACTTACGTGATCAGGATGGACTGATTCTCCCTGTCTAAGAACAGAGAATGTATCATATTTAACAACTAGTCACATAATTATCAAGTAAAAGTAAAGTGAAATCACAATGTTTGGAGTAATCTGAGGCATAAAATAGTGATGAGTGCAAATGACTGTAGGTTTTACCTGACAGCATGTACTGATAGGCATTGTCAGAGATCGAGAAGATATGAGGAGGAGCTTCTGTCCTCTTCTTTCCTCTGTAAGCCTTGACTACAGACTGATCATACACTGGCAGCCACTTGTAGGGGTTGACAGTGACACAGAACAGCCCAGAGTAGGTCTGTAAGTGGAAGAGGAGTGTTAGAAGAGGAGAGTTAATGCCAGTCAACGGGACTTTAATGGGGAGGACCTAAAGGGCCGAACTCACGTAGATCATCCAGGCTGCGTAACGCTCTTTGAGGTTAAACAGCACAGCGGGCTCGTGCAGGAAGGTGAACATCGCCATGTCCTCGATTTTATCAAACTTCGGCGGGTTCTGGGGGTGGACGTCGACCTCCTTCACAGTTACGGTCTAAGGAAGATAAATAGTGACGTGGCATTGAATAAAATGTTCATATCTTTTGAGACCATAGTTTTACTTTAGAAACCTATTCAGAATTGCAAGTGGCGGGAAAATAATTGCATGTTCATGGGGTTAAAGTATGTGCCAACAAAAAATGTTGAAATTGACACAGAAGATTCTACACAGAAACAAATATGGTTTCTTTGAGATTCAGCAGTCCGTGGTTTTCATAATTTCTAAAATGGCATCAAGGATAAAGAAGTACCATGAATCAGCGTACAGCCAAAATCTTTTTGAAGCAACCCTGATTAGGCAAAATAACAACTACTGGTTATTTTCTCATCACAGTGAACATACTGTACCTTTCCAAATTCAGTCTCAGCGGTGACTTTGTCACCGTCTCTGCTCACGACGGAAGCCTTCACATATTCCACCTCCGGGTCGGGCACAAAGCATTCCTTCTTCATGTCAAAGGGACGGGTTTGGGCCTCCAGACGCTCCTTGTCAGATTTACGGAGGAATGGGGCAGCCGTCCCAAACTCCGCCATCAGTGCATCACCCATACTGAAATCTGTCAACAAACAATAGAAAAACAGATGTCAAAGAGCTGAGAGCTGAGAATTTGTCTACATATCCAACTCCTTAACTCCTGTGAATTAAACACATTTCACAGGGTGTGAACCAAATTGTTGTATATGGCATCTGTAATTATAGATTTCCTTATTAAAGCTTGGAAAAAGCTCAAAGTCCATAAAACAGAAATTTGCCAACATCCCGTTACTGTAAGTGGTTCAAAATGTACATCATAATATAACACTTCATGAAACATGATCCTTTTACTAGCACACAGCAAATATGGATAAATATATTTCTGAAGTTATGACTCTTACCAAGTGTTGTCCCAAACTTGCTTAAGGTTCTTCTTTTCTTTATCTATTTGGATCAGGGAAACAAGATCAATCTCAACTGCATCCAAGTTCAATGTCTGTTTCATTATGTATTTCACATTCCAGCTATCTGAGTAACACAGATTTAGTGATTCGGTGGAAATAGTTTTAAGAAGATTGAATAGATGTGTCTCATGATGCTGTGCTAGAATGTCCTGATCTTCAGTGCTTACCTCTTGGTTGATGGTACTGTAGATGGTGCTAGGGCGAGACCTGCTTGTGTAGTAATAAAGGGAACTGCCTCTCCTAATATGGACTGGGGTCATGAATACTGGACATCGCCTTGGTCGTTTAAAGAAGAGACTCCATATTTGGAATGAGGGGTGTATACCAATTTTGTCACTTGTAAGAAGGATAATAACTGGTCAAAGTAGACAAAAACAACAGGACAGTACATTGTCTGCAAAAGCTTCTTTATATGAGCAAGCTCTGTTGTAGGCGATTCCACCCTTTTTTGAAGTAGACACTAAGTTTCATTTAGTTTATGCTATTGCCTATTTTAGTTCTTAACAATGGCAAGGAGGCTTTCACCCATAGTCATTTTAGACATGTAAATCTGGTATCTTTTTGGAATCTTTATTGTGCTGACCCTTGATCCCGCTAAATTTGAGCAAAGACATCCAGGGGTAGAGGAGTTCACTCACACTGTACTGTACACCACACAATGTGCAGTTATGTAGTCATGCACTAATTACGCTGAGATATCCTGGTGTTGAAATGATCAGACTGGCATTTGCGTAAGCTCTTTCTTGTGACTGTAAATGTTCAATCAATCAATGGAACATTTTGAATTAGTAAATTAAGGAATATTAATCTAAAGGTCTGAAGTCAAATGCCATTAATTACAGGTTATAATTACATTATGTTACCCTTCTGCATTTTACATCCAGCCCCTGTAATAATATATACATATTTTACACGTTGTTTATGTGGTCATTGATTGGTTCTCGACGCAAGACATGAAGCGGTTTACTTTAACTTACATGTGCACAAATCTTTGAATCTTTACGCCAAATATACATTAACATTTAACACATTTGAACGTATATCCCTTAACAATCCCTTCACGCTACATGTATGACCATGCGGCTGCAAGCGTCAAACTGTGAGTGACATGGGTGTCAGCGTGTGAAAGCCCCGGTAAGAACAGGCCACGATGGGACAGACACATGCAGCTGCCTTCCGGATTGAGCATAGCCACGGCCAAGGTCGCAGGTGGTCTGTCGTTCATTACCACCTACCGCCCGCCCTTAGCGTCGCGCAGTTGACCTTGGATTGTCTCTTGTCTTTGCCGCCTCGGTACAAAGATAACCCTGTGAAATTTCTTGCCGGTTCCTCCGGCTGATTGAGGAGCACAGCTTGCGAGCACATAAAAAGTCTGGACATGACTCTTTGGGTCTGTGGAAGATCAGCCGCGGCAGCTGTTTCGTGAAAGGTCTCGATGCGCAAACACAAAGATAGATTCCACCATTTTTTTTTCTAGCATCATATGAAAGAATAACATTGCAATGCTACTTGGGGGGGGGATGGGGGATGTCCTTATTTTCTTATTTACTGTGGAAAACAAGGACGCCATTCCTACAGGAGTATCTTTTTAAAGTAAATAAGTTTATTTTTAACTTTTTTTAAAATTGTAGCTTATTACTATGCAGTAGATGAGCAGTCTCTAAAACTTTGAACTTTGTTGATTAGAAAATAAAACTTAAGCATCAGAAGCAAGGGATGCCCTGGTGTGTGCATGAATATTCACAGGATGAAAGCCAGGAGGCCAGTGGACCTAAACGTCCAGGACAGGAGTTGCTTACTGTACCCAGGGAAACATTCCTCAATTAAAACGTGTTTGAACATGAATTCACAAACAGTATCTGGTACATTACTGTGCATAATTGATCTGTTTGCGCTATTGGACTTGGACTTGAGCACGAACCCGAATAAGGTGCCAGGGCTTGGGCTAATAATGGAAGTCACGAGACAGCGGCGACTCGCAGGGCATTGGGGGTCCTAGCACCGAGCGTCCGTGTTAGAGGTCAAGATAGCTGTGAGGAGAGTGGCAGCGACCGGTCTCTTAGGAAAGTGTGAGGCTGTCTACAAGGTGCTAATGTTATGATTGAGAGTGTTCCCTTTCCTTCAAGACTTTGTGTTGTACTTTGCCCTCGTCACCTTGCCCCCCTCCCCAGTCTCCATCGCTGAGCTCTTTGATTGGCTGCTGGACAGGAGCATTGACTTTGATTGGCTGCTGGGGAGGAGCATTCCTCTTCACGGACCTCCGCCGAGGCCAGTCCTCAGCTGTCCTGGTTTCCACGGATGACCCACCACTCAATCCTTTATTTAGTTGATAAAGAATTAATACAAGTGCCAATCTAATCCATGGCTTCACACTATATCACATTCATGGAAGGCTTGTTGATTGAAAATACAGAGTACACATTGCCAGCTTGTAATCAGTTGCTAGGTAACAGCAACTTAGCTAATAGCTAACAAGTCTATTGTTAGGCGAAATTAGTGTAGTTCAATTAGTTTATTATTACTTATTGCATTAAAATTATAATGAGCAAGTAGAATGTAAAGTTCATGAATACACTTTAGTGTAGTTGCTTTAGCAATTGTTTATAATAATATAATAATAAAACGTTATAGAACTGTAGCATCTTAAACCAATGTAACCTTATGACCATTACAACCTAGTAGGATCTTTCAGAATATAAACATCCAGAAAAAGCGGGTTTTGGCAACCATCCTCCAAAGCAGGTACATTGTCTACCTGGATGACTAGGTATGAAAGTAGCCACATTTGTGGCTAGGTGCTTTTTGGGAAAACAAGTTGTTAGTCGAGGCCTAAATTGGCTAAGCTGGCAACAGTGGATGTACTGAAATGTTAATCATCAAACCAGGTAGTTATCCCAAAGTTAACTGATTACACCTAACGTAACTATATTTAGCTAATCATCCAGTTGGTAATAGTTATGTTCAAAAGGAAGTGGAGAATATTTATTTTCATATTTTTTAAGTGAATGACAGTAGGCTACATTGGTCTGCTTACCTTGATTAGGTTACAGTCCGAAAATACTGGACAGGTTAGAAGATCTAATGTGCTATAAAAATCATGGATCAGCTCCAGTTCTCATATTTCCCCTTTGTGGAGCAATACCTGCTAATGACAGTTAATACCTGTGTGGTGTGCTGGAGCCTGTGATGTGTTTGGTTTCCCAGCAACGTGATATTCTTTATATATGGTGGCAGCCTGTTGTCGAGTAGCTAAGGCACATGACTAGGACCCAGAAGGTTGGTGGTTCAAGCCCTGGTGGAGCCATGATAAGATCCACACAGTGGTTGGCCCCTTGTGCAAGGCGCTAAAACTTGCATTGCCCCAGGGGGGCTTGTCCCCTGCTTAGTCTAATCAAATGTAAGTCGATTTGGATAAAAAGTGAAAGTTGCCAAAACAATGAAAATCACGTGTTCTATCAGACCTAGACCAACTTATTCCATAGTATATCAGCACCAAGCAGAGATAACTCAGTTCTCTGGCCGAGTTCTGCTTTCTTTCTTTCTATCTTTATTTATTTTACTTTCTTTGTGTTTTCTGTGTTTACACTTCTCAAAAGAAACATTTTTATGCATTTATATGGATTACATACTGCGCAGTCCGTAAGTATTTGGACAGCAGTGAAATTTATATTCTTTTGGCTTCGTCCACGTTGGATTAGATTTCATTTGTCAAGCCTATTATTCGCCCAATGTCTCTGATAGTTTTTTTATTCCCTTAGTCCTCACCATCATAATGGCACATCATGTTGGCAAACGCCAATAACAGACTCCAAAGGCAATGAAAAGCTTAGAATCAAGACTAGATACTGAAATGTGCATGCACTAAGGAAGCAATCAAATTCAATTCGAATTCAATTCGAATTCGAATTCATCTGAGAAGTCAATTGTCCACTTGCTTCTGGTCCCCTAAAATCACGAGACTATGTGTAAAAATGGCTGTTTGAATCATTTCTACACAGATCACCCAATATGGATGCGAATACCATTACATTTAAGGTGACAGTCTGCACTTAAACATAGTTTCATTTCAAAGCATGCAGAGCACAAGGAACAGAAATTGTCTACGCACGGACTTGTCTATGTATGGATATTGACGTCTGTAAATATCTTGATAGGTTTTGTGTGCTTACTTTCATAGATTTTTGTACGTGGTAATATTTGCTTAAAACACGTTCTTGTATTTATACAAACAAAATAATATAGATAGTTTGTTATTGATTGTTCCAAAAGTATTTCTTTTCTTTTCTTTTCTTTTTTTGCTAACTTGTGGTCTCGTGTGATAACCACAGTGGTGTGAGCCTTGCCCTCTAGTGGAGCACAATGGCAAGGCAATACACCCCTCTGCTTATTAATGAAGTCTTCTGCTGCTGTAGCCTATCCACTTAAAGGTCTGACACGTTGTGTGTTCAGAGATGCCCTTCCGCATGCCACTGTTGTAACGTGTGATTATTTGCATTACTGTCACCTTCCTGTCAGCTTCGACCAGTTGAGCCACTTCTTTCATGCATTTTAAGCTTTCATAAAAAACGGTAAATTTTAAGGTTAAATCTCAGAAGAAAATAGTTATTACGATATCAAAATCAAATCTTAACTGAATAACACTACCCTAATATCATAGTATCTAGTTTCTTTGGTTCTTTTTCTTAGCAAGCACATTTTCTTACTTTGATTACACTGCAATTATTATTTCTTTATTAATCTCAGTGTCTGGCAAGCTGTGGTTTAACTCATGCTGACATCACATATGTAAGTTTCTTCTGTAAACAACACAATGTGTTCGCTAAAACAATCGCTGCTGCATTATTATTTTTAGTACTGTTACTAACTACAGTGTTTGTGTGTTGCATTCAGATGTATGAAGGCTATTCTCGACATATGAAGTTATTTTTGGTTGGAATAATTTAAATTTAAATAAATTATTTTTCTGTCTTCGTGACATTGTTGTAATTGAATATACACTTGTTTTTCATGGGTACAATTTCACACCGTTGTTTTTTTCTCTGCTCAGTCAGTCATGTATAAGAATGATGAAATCTTCCCATCCAACCAAAAGACTCCAGGTACAAAGAGGCACAATCAGGTAAAGAAAATGCACTTTTTATCCGTAAATTATGAAAATGATTTTTGTGTTCCAGAAAATATGTCAATAAAAAGTCCATATATTCAATTCAAAATTGATTCCGGGGCAAGACGGAATAGTACATTTTCCTTTTTGCTCAAAAAAAGAAAGAAAAAGGTAACGTTACTTTTAACTGGCATCCAACAGTTCTGTTAAGTAAATACAAAATCCCTCTGAAAACCAGTTAATTTGACAAGGGCCAAGTCACGGCTCACAGTGAGTAAAGAGAGCTTTGACACGCAGCGATGTGGCGCTCATTAAATGGCGGACGGCAGCTGTCTCTCTGTGTGTGTGGACAAAGAAAGGCAAGGTGCCCTCTCGGCCAACAAACATCTTAACAAGGGCCATCTTGCGGGTGGTGCATTGTTTCCTTTGCTTCGTCCTTGAGGACAAAGATAACCCTGTGAAATTCCTTCCCGGGTGCCTTGCCGTGATTGAGAACAACAGCCTGTGAGGCACACCGGGGGACTACGCTGAAGTGTTTGTGAAGACACACATGCAGATAAATAAGATACGATTTTAACACCTCGGTGGTGGCGAACTTTAGACAACTTGTGTTACATGGTCATCTGAGGTAGCAATACCGGCCGATGTTACACCTGGTATTGTTTTTCTAGCCTCTCTGTTGCTTGTTTAATTTAAAAAGTTGATTGTTACAATTTGGACATTCATTGAAGTAGTTATGTAGGCCAATGTGTACATTGCCTCCTAAAATGAGCATTTCAGCTTATTTTTGTAATTAAACAGTTGAATGCCAGCTCAACTAATCAATAGGGACAATAGTGAAATAGTCAAATGTTCTTGTATGTCAGTATTGCTTCCACGTGAATAACAACTGCAACTAATAAGCAAATAACTACATAATTTTTTTAATGTTTTAAATGTAAATGTATTAGTATGACAACACAGAGAGATCAAAGGGGAAGCATCCAAACAAACTACCATACAGCATACATCTGTAATATGGCAGAATAAACCATAGGCTGCTTTTATACTGTAGTTTGCCACTCTTCATCTGCTGATACTACTCATATCATGTCATTAATGACATACAAGTCATTAATGATTACTTTTTTTGCAGCTGAGTGGGTGGAGGAAGATGTGGTCAGCGGGAATCACTGATGATTGCTCTTCATATCTTCATACCTTACTTGAGTGATCAGTATCTGGTCGTGATTATTCGTTTTCTGTTTGGTGATTCAGCCGAGACTCACGCCACTGGGCGCCAGGCGGTCTGCGAAGCGAGAAACCTGGATAACTAACAGGTCCTGATGTACCAAACTGTTTTTAACTCGCAACTGCGTAAAGTGCAATTAACACGTCCCTGACTGGCCCAGTGTGCCTTGCAAGCTTGATGTTTCACTGGTTTGTTATCTTCGCACATAATTATGCGCTTGTCTGTGATCAGTCCAGACATGTTGTTGATCTTTGTTCATTACTATGTCTGTGCAAACTACACTTGCGCCTAAGTTTCACCATGTAGGTACATAGCCAATAATGGAACTTGTCTTGCATTTTTCCTTTGATGCTAAGTTAGTTCATTATTTGCTGTTCATTCAGAAAAGATGAACAGCAAACAGATAAAATGACAGAAAATAACAGAAATATGTCCATGCCATGTTCATGTCTACAAAATCTATTAATTTGCACACAGTTCATATGACATATTATATTTCGGGGAACAGTTTAAAAATGTGACTTTTGGTTTTGGTTTCTAAATTAAATCTTGCTGTGCCATTCTCAGCTGTTGAAGGTGCATGACAGCAGTGCTCCAGCATTCGCCCTTTCACCCTGACACAAAGGTATCCGTGCACTTGATTGCCTACTTCATACTTGTCGGATACTGTAATCCAATGCTGTGTGTCTTCCTCAGAGACCGATTGCTAGACTGGTTTTGCATTTTTCCTGACGGAAAAAGCACAGGTGATAACTACCATCCTATCTGCCCCCACCCCTCACCGAGTTTGTTTTTACTAATATTTTTTGTTTTTATCGATGCAGCTGGACAGAATTAGTCCTCTTGTACCATCTCTCCCAGTCTCACAATGAGATAAGCTATATCCATTACATCCAAGAAACTGACAAAAAAGTAGGCCTTTAAAACTAAATGTTATTCTGCTTTATGTATGTTTTTTTTTTTTTTTTTCCTTCCTGTAACCTCTATGAATGTACAATTGTTGATATACACACCTCTGAAAAACATCTTCCTTTCTGCAGGGGTGTCAGGTTCTGCCTAAGTATACAGGGAGAACGCAAGGCTGCCCTATTTTTACGAGCAGGTCACAGTCTCAACGACGACGTGGACGTAGACTAGTGTGACCTGTGCAATATGAGAGGTAACCAAGCTCTGTGAAGATTTGGGTCTAAGGGACGCTGGGTCCTTAATTAGCATCCCGCCTCTCTCCCTCCTCCCCGTCACTCCTGCCGGCACACACACACACACACACACTCACACACATAAGAGTCCCCCAAGGTGACTCGCTGTGAAAGGGGCAGAGCTCAGTTCTGCAGTGTTACGACTCGGAGGACTGTGGGGTAAGCAGCCGTTAGCTGTATGCCGTATGTGTGCTAATATAACACCTATTATTGCAATATGTGAGGAGTTGGTATACATGTATATAGATATATTTGTCTATATATATATTGTCTATATATATATATATATATATTTATCTTACTCTGGACTTTGAGTTAAGGTAAAAAAATGAAATTAAGGTATGTTTTATTAATTTACCTGCTACTATGTATCCATCCAGATGTGACAGTTTTACTAGATTTGATGACTTGTTTGAATTGAATTAAGTGAAAGTAAGTGAATTTGAAATTTATATTATTTTATAATGTACTTACAATTATTTTATCATTTAAATAACTGAAAAGGAGAATTGGCATTTTTTACAAAATTCATAGCATGTATCAGATTTTATAGAGAACAGCACTGGTTCTCAGTAGTTTCCTGAGGACAATGAAATAATTATTATAATATAATATTTGAGGGTTTGAAATACATAACTCAAGAATGTCAAGTTTACCAAAGGAAGGAATCATTAAGAAATTATTATTATTAACTGTGGATTTTTTACATATCCAGAATGACTGAATTATATATTTTGTGGTCTTGAGATAATAGTTTTGACACTTATAAATTCGGTACTCAATATGAGGCTGTACGTATCCAAATCCCACCCTCATTTAGAATATCTAATTATCTGCAACTACACCTACGCACATGCGTGAACGCCGCTGATAATTCAGCACAGTGTCGCTGTAGTTCTTCTCCGAAACACAGGGTGTCACCAGCTACTTAAGTTTCACATCGCAGTCTGAGCTCAGATCGAGTGGAGTTGGAGGAAGAACTTTCCTACGCAGCTGTAACAGGGGGCCCGTCGATTGGCATTCCCCCAGGAGCTCGAAAACTCCAGTGGTTACCGGAGGAATTGCAGTTTATTAAGCCTATTATACTATTTTGGACCGTACTTTTAAATTTCTTCGCACTGAACGAATTACTCTCCAGTGACGTTTTCTTCTGTTTTATGAGCCTTGTTGAAGAGGATAGAAAAAAAAAAATCCTATTCATTCTTTCCCACTTAGGTACCCTGTTCTGGTGCCGGAAAATCCCGTGGCCGCCTCCACAAACTGGCTTCTCGCACCACCGAGCAGCTCCCATAAGAATCCATTGAACTGGTGAGTGGAAGCTATCTCCAGTTCTTACTGTATATATATCTCCATGGGCTTTAAACACTCAGTCCGCAGGCACACGATTGAGTCACTAGATGGCGACGGACCCCTAACGGACTGTACTCCTCAATCTTAGATTTGTAATAAATCGACTCACATTAGGTTAAATTTCATATTGCCAGCTTTTACTAAAGTGGATTTTATACATTTTGGTTTCATTATGTTGGTCCCCCACATTTCTGGGACATATTCATATTATGTAGCAGAAACTAGTCGTGGGTATTACTTTGTCGCATATCATTTGCATGTAGTGACTGCTTTTGGTCTGTGACCCATCGACATCACCAGGCATTGAGCATCTTGTCTGTTGATGCTCTGCCAGGCCTGTACTGCAGCCATCTTCAGCTCTTGCTTGTTTGGAGGGTTAGTGTCACATGATTGGCCGTGCTTTGGTTGGAACACTTTTCCCTTCAATCTCCAATTTCTTAAATTTGTTATTATTTTATTTATGGTGCATCTGATGCACTGCACGGTCAAGAGGTTGGTCACAACTCTGTCTTAGGTCACCATCACATGTGGATGTGTACTTATGCAAAATTACTTTTTCTAGATTTAGAAAAAATAGGTCAAAATTTGTGGTCAAAAATTGGTCAAAAATCGTGGCTTTGAAAATGTACAGACCACATTTAGGAATGAACAAGAAATGGTTAGCACATTCATAGTTTTGTTTGTGATTCTCTGGGTTGTATCAAAGCTTTGTTGATGGGCCATATGGAGCCCTTGAGTAACATTGGGGATGGATTTGTGCAGTTTTCCCCTACTTTTATCAGATTTTATATGTGCTGGTGAATAAAAATTAGCTTGAACTAGAAATAATTAACTTGACGAAAAAATAAAGTTTCTGCAATTGCAGCCCCAGTCATGAGTTGCTTGTTTGAATGTATTTTCTACAAGTGAACACACTTGTGACACCTATTCTTTTGGGGAAAAATATAATAAAAAATTACACAAAATGGTTTTGTCTGAACAATTGTATGAGTGCAAAGGCGTATTTATACTTCTAACATCTTTTAGCATACAATAACCTAATTACCTATATTGTTTATTTCATACCGTATCTTTTTCAAGGGTGTGAATAACCTATGGGTCCAGAATATAGCAAGTATTCTATTTTCAACCGCAAATGTGAGTGCGCATGGAGGAAAATGGTCAAACGCTACACTGTTAAATTAGGACAGACAGCAGCAGTTTTCCATTGCATTGATTTTATTCTACAGGGTTACAGGAAAAGGGAAGACTGAGAACTGGAGCACATCAAGTCAGGAGGTTTCAGAAAGTCCCTCTGAGAGCTTTACTCTTCATCATGTCCTTTCTGTGAGGGGAAACGTTTAAAAGGAAATTCAAATTAAAAAAAAAAAGAAGTCATCAAAGAAATATATAATATGATGAGATATTTAATTATGTGCTCATTACTGACAGAATTGGTAGATTGGGGCATGTCATTTGTCATTTGTAATTTTTTATTCATGAAACTATTAGTCATATATGTATGTTTCTTTGCCAGTACTTTCCCTGAAAGAGAACTCATGTTGACCAAGGAATCATTTCTTGCGCCCCCTGGTGGCTGAAATAAGTGTTGTAGCATCCTACAACTCCCACACTCAGGATATTATCCTAGAAGTATTCTATGCAATCTATTTGTATAATCCCTATCGACATTATTATTGCCTACTTTTTTTATCGATACCTATTAAATGAATTAAGAAACCAAACTGAAATGCATCTAAAGAAGATGCAAATGGGTTGGCAACAGCTCCAACTCATTTTTGAGATCATAAATATTTCTATTCTAACGGTTTTGGTATTTTAACTGACAATTCTCTTCCACAACATTATTTTAGTTATTAGAAAATGGTTCGAATGCTATGACGATAGTGACTAGATCTGATGTTTTGTGCAACAACAAAAAAAGAAGCTCATCCGTGAACTAAGTCCTAAAAAGTCATAAGAAAGACTCAAGACATCCGGGTTTCAGATTTCCAGACAGTACAGTGCTTCACAAACAGAAAGGTAAATGACAACAGTGTGTATTGTACGTACATTGAGACATTTGATATGTAAAGTAATTAGTTGAAGCAATCTCTGCGAGGAAAAGATATGGCATTGGATACTAACCTTTGAGCCGACATCCCGGGTCTTGGCACGCAGCTTGTTGACCTGAGACTCTGCGATGTCGGCTCGTTCCTCTGCCTCGTCCAGCTCGTGCTGCAGCTTGCGGAACTTGGTCAGATTACTGTTAGCCTGTTCCTCCTGAGACACAGAGCGCACACACAGCACATGAGGAAAGCCTGGCTGGGAGACACTGCTGCGAAATATATAAATAAGTGCACTGAAGGCATGTCGACACTTACAGCCTCTTCTGAAGTTCTCTTGTAGGACTTGACCTTCAGCTGGAGCTTGTCCACCAGGTCCTGCAGACGGGCCAAATTCTTACGGTCCTCCTCGGTCTACAAAGAACAGAAAAAAGACAAGTAAATTGGGCCACATTACATTAATAGACAATGTGGTTATAGTATATTCTCATCTACAAAGCAGTTGTATATTTAGTACACTACAGAAAGGAAAGGTACCTGGTAGGTGAGCTCTTTGATGCGTCTCTCATATTTGCGGACGCCCTTCAGAGAATCACTGCTCTTCTTCTGCTCCATTTCCACCTCAGCTTCCAGCTCTCTCACCTAAAAATGTAAAGTAATATGAATTCCGTTCATAATTTGCCATTTCGCTTATGTTTTATTTTTTATCCATAGTGACTTACAGTTGATTAGATTAAGCAGGGGACATTTCCCCCCTGCAGCAATGTGGGGTTAAGGGCCTTGCTCAAGTGCCCACAACAGCCGTGGGGATCTTATCGTGGCTACACCGGGGCTTCAACCACGAAACCGGGTTCATAAAGTTCAACCACAAACCCACCGGGTTCATATCCGGGTCATATAGCTTAGCCACTAGACTACAGATGCTAGACTACTACAGGCTGCCCCTCTTTCTGCATGTTTCACTGTGTGATTCCTTAAGGTATAAGCAGAGGTAGTGGTAGACACTCACGCGAGCTTCCAGCTTCTGGACCTGCTTCTTGCCTCCCTTCATGGCGATTTGCTCGGCTTCATCCAGGCGGTGCTGCAGGTCCTTGATGGTCTGATCCATGTTCTTCTTCATGCGCTCCAGGTGAGCACTGGTGTCCTGCTCCTTCTTCAGCTCCTCTGCCATCATGGCCGCGTCAGTAATGGCCTTTTTGGCCTTTTCCTCAGCGTTCCTGCACTCCTGCACTGCTTCCTCCACCTCGGTCTGAAGCTGGGCTGTGTCACCCTCCAGCTTCTTCTTCTGGTTCAGCAGGCTGGTGTTCTACAAAGGTATTTGGACAGAGTGGTTTGAATATCATGTCAGTGACTATGGTCATTAAAGATCCCATGACAGTCTTCACAAAGAGTAGGGGGTTCCCCGGTGTCCTGGCTAAATTCCCAACCCCGGCTCTTTCAACCTGCCACCTAATCATCCCCTGATTCAATTGGCAAAAACACTGTTCTCTCCCTCTCCACCTCAGCTGATGTGTGGTGAGTGTTCTTGTGCAAAATGGCTGCCTTGCATCAGCCAGGTGGGTGCTACACATTGGTGGTGGTGGTTTTTTCCCTCATCACTTTGAGAGTCTAGAAAAGCACTATTTAAAATGTAATGATCTATCATCAATTGGAATTATTGTCTAAATATTACATGGATACCATCATTTTCAAACTTACCTGGGAGTGCAGAAGCTGTACTCTCTCGCTGACATCCAGCAGTTCCTGCTCAGCCAGCTTACGACCTCTCTCAGTCTGCTCCACCATGGCTCTCAGCTCATCCAGCTCTGCCTGTAGCAGATTGTTGCGTCTCTCTACAATGGCAATGTTCTCCTTCAGGTCATCATTGGCACGGAGAGATTCATCCAAATGCAGCTGAGCGTCCTGTTGGAGAGGAAAGGTAATATTAA
Organism: Conger conger; assembly: GCF_963514075.1. Classification (NCBI taxonomy): domain Eukaryota; kingdom Metazoa; phylum Chordata; class Actinopteri; order Anguilliformes; family Congridae; genus Conger; species Conger conger. The sequence continues at coordinate 3,515,757 of NC_083763.1, read as the reverse complement.
GTTCTATCTTGAGAATTTTACACATCCAAAACTCACATTTTCCTGTACCAAACAGAAAATTTTCTGGTTTTACAATACCTTCAGATGAGAGTGGAGACCCTTGAGCTGCTTCTGGGCCTCAGCTGCCTGCCTGTTGGCCTGACTGAGCTGGATCTCCATCTCATTGAGGTCTCCTTCCATCTTCTTCTTCAACCTGATGGCTTCATTCCTGCTGCGAGTCTCAGCCTCCAGGGAGCTTTGCAGGGTCTCAACCACTCTTAGCTGGTTTCTCTTGGCCTGTTCCATCTCCTCATCCTTCTCAGCAAGTTTGCGTTCAATGTCAGCTTTCACCTGATTGAACTCCAACTGGGCTCTCAGGATCTTACCCTCCTCGTGTTCCAGGGAAGCCTGCCAGGTGAAAGATTTAGATAAAGGCGCTTTGGATAAAGGCGCTATATAAATGCCGACCATTTACCATTTAAATGTGTGAAAACAATGTATTTTTCAAAATGAAAAGCACTAACTTAAAGTCAGAAAATGAATCCATGAAACCAACAAGCAAAACAATTTTACCTCTGCTTCCTCCAGAGCAGTTTGGATCTCACTCTTCTCTTGTTCCAGCTGCTTCCTTATTTTCTCCAGCTCATGGATACTCTTTCCTCCCTCACCAAGTTGCTCAGTGAGGTCGGAAATTTCCTCTAATTAAGAAAAGGCCATATGATAATTGTTAAGAGAGTGACTTAAGCCATTTTGCAATTGGGTAGACAAAAAGAATGTCTGCGAATAATGATTACTTGCAAAAACTAACCTTGAAGGTTCTTATTCTCCCTCTTCATTGTCTCCAGGTGATCTAATGACTCCTCGTAGGAGTTTTTCAACTTGAAGAGCTCAGTGCTGAGAGATCTGGCCTCCTTCTGGGAGCTCTCCAACTCACTTTGAGACTCTTCATATTTCTGCTTCCACTCAGCTAGGACCTGGTCGGATTACAACAGGAAATTTATTCAAACAGTTGATTCAAATTCAAATCAGGCGGCCTGTAGCGTAGTGGTTAAGGTAAGGTTAGGTAAGGTTAAGGTAAATGACTGGGACAGGCAAGGTCAGGGGTTCGAATCCCAGTGTAGCCACAATAAGATCCGCACAGTTGTTGGTCCCTTGAGCAAGGCCCTTAACCCTGCATTGCTCCAGGGGAGGATTGTCTCCTGCTTAGTCTAATCAACTGTATGTCGCTCTGGATAAGAGCATCTGCCAAATTCCAATAATGTAAATCAACAACACCTTAAGAAGCCTTCCATTAATTGGGAAAAGTTGTGGCAATCTCAGTTCTCCATCACCTTATCAAAGTTTCTTTGCTTCTTGTCCAGAGCAGCAGCAGCTGCATTAGATCTCTCCACATCAACCATGAGATCTTCGATCTCATTCTGCAGCCTGTGTTTGGTCTTCTCCAGGGAGGAACATTTAGCATTCACAGCTTCCACAGCCTCTTCTGCATCCTGCAGTCGCTGAGCCAGTTTCTTCCTGGATGAAGGGAAAGATGGGTGAATAGGGTTAATAAGACTGAATCCCTTGCTTGCCTCTTTAAATATGAAAACAGGCTTCTCTCATTCCTTACTTTGCTTCCTCCAGCTCCTCAGTCCTCTGGATGGCATCAGTCTCATACTTGGTTCTCCACTGAGCCACCTCAGAGTTGGCCTTGGAGAGACTGCGTTGCAGCTCAGCCTTAGCCTCCAGTTCCTCCTCATACTGCTCCCTCAGCAGGTCACAGTCGTGGCGAGAAGACTGAACTGCATGGGCCAGTGCATTCTTTGCCTGCCAGGAAAAAAAGAGCACAGCGTGCAAGACACCATTTTAAGAGTTGGGTTATATTTTAATAAAATTGTTTTTTATTGGCTCAACAAAGTGAACTACAGCAGGTTTTGGTACTGCTGTTAACAGCTTACCTTGACTTCCTCTTCCAGCTGTCTTTTGAGATCTTCAGTTTGCTGAGTGTAAGACTGCTTGCCTCTAGTCAACTGAGAGACCAGAGAGTCTTTCTCCTCCATCTGCCTGGCAAGCTCCCCTGGTAATATTATAATCAGTTTGGTCATTCTTCATTAAAATATGTCCTGATATAAATTGATGCGTAATAAGGAACATGCATATATACCATTCTCAGTTTGTAGCTTTGCTCTCTGCAAACTTAAGTCATTGATGGTGCGCTGGCCTTCCTCAAATTTAGTTCTGTACTCAGTCATCTGATCTTCTAGAGTTCTGCACATCTTCTCCATGTTTACCTTAAAGAGGTATGAAAGAATTTAGGTCTTTATTTAAATCTGGGGATATAATAGAAGCTGGAGGATTCAGAAAAACAATAGAGACCAGATTCACTTCAACAAAGAGGGTTATTGAGACCTTACCTTGACCTTGAGGATCTGCTCCATGTTGGAGACCACATCGTCTAGCTCCAGTCTGAGTTCACTCTTCTCCTTCTCCAGCTTCTGCTTCACTCTCTGCAGGTTGTCGATCTGCTCCCCAAGGTCAGCCACACTGTCGGCGTGTTTCTTCCTCAGTGTGGCAGCCGTAGCCTCGTGCTGCAGAGTGGACTCTTCCAGGTCTCTGCGCATCTTCTGGAACTCTGCCTCCCTCTTCTTGTTCATCTCAATCTGAGCAGATGTGGCCCCACCAGCCTCCTCTAGCCTCTCGCTGATCTCCTCCAGCTCTCTGGACAAGTCGGCCCTCTGTTTCTCCACCCTCGCACGGGCTGCTCTTTCAGCCTCCAGCTCTTCCTCCAGCTCTTCAATTCGGGCCTAGTTCAAGGAGAAATGTAAGGTTTTTAATGAGGTCAGGAAAATATCTCAGACTGCGCAGGTATTTTTCAAATAATTTACCTGCAACTCCTTCAGTTTCTTCTGGAGCTGAGTTGCCAGGGCCTGTTCATCTTCTATTTTGGCATTGAGCTGGTTGATCTCAAAGTCCTTTCTGTAAAGGAAAATAATTTGGGGTTAATTGGGTTTAACTACAAAAACATCAAAAAAGCAAATGATCTTCAACAAAAGAACACATCTGTTTACTTCTTCAGCTTCTCGTCTAGCTGCTGCTTATCATTCTCCAGGTCCATTAGGTTCTCCTGGGTCAACTTTAAGTCTCCCTCCAGCTTCCTCTTGGCTCTCTCAAGATCCATTCTTATCTTCTTCTCCTGTTCCAGGGATCCCTCTAGCTGTATACGGAGAGATTGAGAATATAATGAAGGTCTGTTTCATTCCATGTTCTTTTTCATTTTACTGTCTAAAAATGAGTCTGCTTACATCGTCAACTTGCTGCTCCAGTTTGGCCTTGGCCTTGGTCAGGGTGTTCACTTTGTCCTCCTCACTCTGCAGGTCATCCAGGGTTTGCTGGTGAGCCTCCTGAAGGGCCTTCTTCTCCTTGGTCAGCTTGGCAATGATTTCATCTAGAGCTGCCATTTCCTCAGTCAGGTTCTTCACCTGTAAACACAAATAAAGGAGTCAACAGACTGTCACCCAAACTTGTCGTTCATTAGTTTGAAAAATGTAAAAGCACAGACCTTGTTTTCAGTGGCATGTTTCTCTTTCTCCACTTTTGCCAGAGTGAGCTCCAGATCATCGATGTCCTTCTTCAGCTCAGAGCACTCATCTTCAAGCTTCCTCTTCTTAGCAGTCAGGTCTGAGTTCATCTCCTCCTCATCCTCCAGTCTTTCGGTCAGCTCTTTGGCTTTGGCCTCAAGCTGGATCTTATTCTTGATCAGCCCTTCACACCGTTCCTCAGCATCACAGAGGTTATCTTGTTCCTGTGGTGATGACAAGTCACCATGTCATCCAGATATAATTAAGACATTCAATTATTATGATATTTCATCTTTAAGTCATGAAACAAACTCTTCAACTCACAGCCTGGACTTGGAGCTGCAGGTCATTTTTCTCTTGGAGAAGACTGACCATCTTCTCTTCCAGTTCCTTCCTGCGAGCCTCAGATTTGGCATAAGCCTCTTTGAGCTTCAGGAACTCCTCCTTCATGTTGGCCATCTCTTTTTCAGCTTCAGCAGACCTCAACAGTGGCTTTATCTTGAAATAAAGTTTCATCCAGGGCCAATTCTTCACACCCATGAAGGCACGCACATTCCATTGGATCACAAGCAGGGCATCCCTAGGATTCATCACAGAGACAACATCACAATCAGCCATCTTTGCACAAAATGCAAATCAAAGCTTTACTGTCACTGTTCTTCTGACCTGCGCTCCACAATTTTCTGGAACTCAAGTCTTGAGAGAACACCACGGGACCTGGACTGGATTCCAGTGATGATCAGAGCTAGACGATCATCTCTCATCTCCTCCAATGTGCCCAGCAGACCAGCTTTGAAGAACACCTGGAGAATGTGAGAGGGTGAAACTGCACAGTTACATCATTGCTTATTTCTGAAGCATATTTCTCTAGACTGCTTGTTTAAACTTGTGTACCTTAGTGTGTCCAAATCTATACTGGCTGTGGTCAATCTCCAGAGACCCCAGGAGTTTTTCTGCTCCCTTCCTGCTGTCAATGAACTGTCCGTCAGGGATTGCAGCAGGGTTCAGGATCCGATATCTACAGAGAAATACAACATTACAGGCAATCTGAAGAAATTAAATTAACATGAATAACACCAATCAAAATAAACCCTTTCTACCTCTGTTTGAAGTCTCCGTACAGGATCCTGTTGGGGAAGCCCTTCCTGCAGATCCTGATGCCTTCCAGCACGCCGTTACAGCGCAGCTGGTGCATGACCAGAGGGTTCTCCATGGCCCCTGGAGTCTTGGTCTCATTGGGGATGATGCAGCGCACAAAGTGAGGGTGAGTAGATCTTAAGTTGGTCATCAGCTTATTCAGATTTTCCTGCGGCCAGAGAAGCAAGATACAAAATTAAGCACTTTCATAACCGTGCCTCACAGTCCTAATGCCACCTTGCATCAATTGTTCAGAAGTCTTATCTTGCTGTAACACACATCTTTTTTATCTTTGTATCCCAACAGTATAATACAAGATAAATGCCATATAATTAATGATATACTCATACATCAAGTGTGTGTCTCTCTGAAATACATACTGTCTGGCAAGTATACAGTATCTACATATCTTGTACATTAATATGATCTCATGATTAAAATATTCTATGTCTTTGTACAGTAAATATTAATGTTATGTTTAATACCATGTGTTCTGCTAGCTATACAGTATATTGCAATCTACAGTATATTTGAAGGTCCATATTTATTGTGAACATCTGTTGCTAGCTACTGAGAAAGCCATAGTCTGTTAGCATCTACCAGGGCCCAACTCAGGCCTGTCAGGTTTATGCAGCTCAATCTCACCCTGTGAAGAGCAGACACAGTCTGGAAGGAGGATCCCTTCTTCTTTCCACCCTTCTTGCCTGCTTGTTCTGGAAGGCATTATTATTGTCACCTTTCATGAAACATTTATCCCAGCAGATAAACTAAGTGTGAAAGCAATTCTTTCAATTACAATATTATGTTTTTATCCAAAGCGCTTTACAATGAATGCCTCTCATTCATCCATTCACATTCTCACACACACACACACACACACACACACACACACACACACACACACACACACACACACTACCAGCCATTTGTTTGCCTGCATAGTGGGGGGACATTAGCTGAGGAGGTAAGAGCAGTCGGAGGGTTGCTGGTTCAATCCCGCCTTGGGCATGACCAAGTGTCCCTGAGCAAGACACCCAACCCCTAATTGCTTCTGAGAAGCTGATTGGTGCCTTGCAGGGCAGCCAGTTGCCGTTGGTGTGTGAATAAGAAGCATCAATTGTACAGCGCTTTGGATAAAGGTGCTATATAATTGCAGACCAATTACCAATACAACCAGCTTTTGAGCATTTGGGGTTTAGGTGTCTTGCTCTGGGACACAGCTAGAGCAGGGATTCAAACCAGCAGCCCTCCAACTGCCAGATGACCACTCTTACCTCCTGAGCTAATGTCACCCCCAACATAGATGTAAAATAAGAATACCTGAATCGGCACTAGCATAATTGGCAAAGAGAATGGACAGTAACTTCATTGTCGACTTCTGGTACAGCCCAACGACAGTCTCATTCAGGGGGTCCTTGTTCTTCACAAGCCAGTTTGTAATGTTATAGTCGACAGTGCCAGCATAGTGAACCAGGGAGAAATGGGCCTCTGGTTTCCCCTTGACAATCCTGGGTTTCTGGAAGTTCTGTGATTTCCCCAGATGGTGGTCATATAGCTTGGCTTTGAAGGTGGCATCACTGGCCTTGGGGAACATGCACTCCTCTTCAAGGATGGACATGATACCCATGGGCTGAAAAAAAGGAAATAATTGACTTTCCAGCAATTGAATTATTCCAGCATCAGCACACTGCAAGATTCTAAGCCCTTTGGCAGTAAAATGTAACAGAAATGTACCGTGTACACATTCCAGAACAGAATGGTTATACATACAGTATGTCTCTTTTATTGACCCACCTTTTCAATGAGGTCAATGCAGGCCTGCAAGTCCATGCCAAAGTCAATAAACTCCCATTCAATCCCCTCTTTCTTATACTCCTCTTGTTCCAGCACAAACATGTGGTGGTTGAAGAACTGCTGCAGCTTCTCATTTGTGAAGTTGATGCACAGCTGCTCAAAGGTGTTGAACTGTAATAGAGAAGGACATTTTGAGTTGAAACTTTCTCTCAGTTTGGAGACTCTTGAAATGTTACCTGCACAAGTCATTCATTCAAAAGATACTCACATCAAAGATCTCAAATCCCGCGATGTCCAAAACACCAATAAAGTATTGTCGAGGTTGCTTTGTGTCCAGGGATTGGTTGATTCTCACCACCATCCAGAGGAACATCTTCTCATACACTGACTTGGACAGAGCGCCAACTGAATAAGACACCTACACAAAAAGATTAAGCCATATTTTGGATGTTAATACATATTCAGATATTTGTAATGGCAAGAACATTTCCAGACTCCAATGAATTAAAACGGCAGTACCATTCTTAGGAATCAAGCCTACAACCTTGAAACATCTAGCTGAGCTCCACTACCATCCATGGGTTTTAAACTGGCCCAATCCACTGAGCTACTGATCAACTGCTGCTGCTTTAACGCAAGCTGAAACATGTTGTCTATGCTGGACTCTCTTGGAGCATGAAACGTGGTCTTTCTTAACTTGCCTGTTGGACATTTTGTCCCTTGGTGACCCATTCATTGCCGACTTTGACTCTTGGATGACATAGACCCTTGATGAGGTCAGCAGAGTTCAGACCCATCAGATAGGCTGACTTGTCAGCATCTGTAACACAGTTTAAGTCGCAATTTCACATATCTTCATTTTCCAACATAGAATACAGCTATTTTCTGTAAGTGGTACATTAATAGCCCATACTGTATTTTATCAGATGTTAAAATAAACGCAGTATGGATTGAAATGTTTACATTTGATTCGCACTTCATCACTCCAAGTATTTTAATGGTCAAATTTTCTCAAGGTGGGAGATTATTTAAATTGAACAGTAATTTCACAGCACAACTGTGTTCTACATTATTTGACAATCTTTTTTCAACTCATGTGTACCATACTTGAATTTGTATAAAGGTATTTTCTATCTAGTCATTATATATGTTGATGCTTCAAAACAATTGCACTTTTTATTATATAGGGATTTGCATGGAGACCTGCATGAACTTATGAGGCATCAGCCAAACTCACCCTCAGTCCCATCAGCCTCCGCTTGCTCCTCTCGCTGTTTCTGCTTGAACCTCATGTTGCCGTAGTGCATGATGGCTCCAACCAGCTTGTAAATGCTGTTCTTCTCTTCCTGAGTGAAGCCCAGCACATCAAAGGCTTCCTAGAGAAAGAGAAGGACATTCTGCTGGGCTGAATGGACATTTATGTGAACAAGGAAGATCAGTGGTCCTAGCACTGATCCTTGTGGGACTCAATACCCAGCTCAGATAAGCTCAATCCTACTACTACCCTTTGTGTCCTATCCCGTAACCACTTCCTAACCCACAACATTAATCTTAATTTACAATTTATATTTAATGTAAATTCAACTAAATTTCCACTAACATCAGTGGCCATCAGCTCATCAGCATCATCAATAGAAGCTACTGTTGTCTCTCCTTGGGAGATGAAGGAGTAGTCATAAGGATTGTTGGTGATGAGCATCATTTCTATTGAAAAGGAAACAAAGGTATCACTATCATTTAGATTAGCATTTTTATGAATATACAATACATTGTAAATTTACTATGTATAAGGACAAAAACAAAATGTTCACTGTACAGAAGTGAACATTCCTACTCACCCAGCAGCTCTGGCTTCTTCTGAGACAAGATCTGGTAAAAGATGTGATAGTCTCTCTCAGCCTTAAGCTGGAAAGTCACACGTGATTTTTCCAGGAGATCTTGAAAAATAATAAATATGAGAGGAAGACAAAAGCATTATTTTTGAGTCAGGTCACAGTCGAGCAATAAGTTTTGGAGAATTTTGAAATGTATTTGCTTACAGGTCTCAATGTCAGCAGAAGCCAGTTTTCCACTGGCTGCAAAGTGAATTCGGATGAACTTGCCCTTTACAAAACAGACAGATCAGTGAATATATTTTTGATAAATACCCAAAACATACTTTTTGTACTCGAGGAGGTTGCCAAAAAAACCAACTTACGAATCTTGAGGAGTTGTCATTTCTGATGGTCTTGGCATTTCCAAAGGCCTCCAGGGCAGGGTTGGCCTGGATGATTTGATCCTCCAGGGTACCCTATAGAAGACAATATGTACAACCTCATCACATAGGCAGAACATGAATCATATAGACACACATTTTAATGTGGATCAGGTGGTAGGTTACCTTCTTCTCAGAGGCTGCGTCCTTCTTCCCTGTTCCACCAGCTGCGATGCTGGCAAAGTACTGGATGACCCTCTTGGTGTTCACAGTCTTCCCAGCACCAGATTCTCCACTGGAGAGAGAGAGGAAACGCAGTGTAACTACAGCAGATTCGTTTCCATGAACCTGTTGAATTTAATGGTGTATAATAGCAAAAGAGCCCAACAACATTCATAGCAGATGTGTATATACGGTACTACATATAAATACACTTTCAATATGCACACACTGAATGCTTACATTACATTACAGTTATTTAGCTGACGCCTTTATCCAAATTAAGACTTACAGTTGTTAAGACTAAACAGGATTACTGTGGCCCAACAGCTGATCAAGCTACATCGGGGCTTGAATCAGCAACCTTCCAGGTCCCAGTTGAGCATTGTTAAGCACTTTATCATAATTACATTTATGGTTGTAGACCTGTATATAAATACAGTATATACATTAAGATACGTTAGTCACAGTTATCTTTTTAAGGCTTCATCCAATGACAGACTTACGTGATGAGGATGGACTGATTTTCTCTGTCTGAGAGAGAAAAGATAATTCGGTCAGTATCACAACACAATAGCTAAATGCTATATCTTGATTTTCCTCAGTCCATGTAAAAATGACATTAACATTAATATTAGTTCTATGTATGCAAGTTATATTGTGGCAAGTTAGCTATTTCCACATTAAAATATTTTGATTATCCATAGATTTTTTTTCAGGGGAATGAATGTTTTCAGGCAAATACGTATTTACTGTATTTTGGATTCAAATACTTTCCTGTGCTTGATTAATCTTGCCTGATGCAACTGAGCAAGCCAAGAGGACCAGAATGCATGGTTTGCATTTCTTGAGAGTATTTCATAGGTCCCAACAGACCAGACAAGCTCAGTAAAGCATCGGAAAGTATTTGAATCCAAAACTCATTTGACCAAGGTCTGGCTGCAGGTTTGAATGATGTAAATTTAAAAAATACGTATAATGTTGCATGTTACCTGACAGCATGTACTGATAGGCATTGTCAGAGATGGAGAAGATATGAGGAGGAGCTTCACTCCTCTTCTTTCCTCTGTAGGCCAGGACCACCTCCTGATTGTACACTGGCAGCCACTTGTAGGGGTTGACAGTGACACAGAACAGCCCAGAGTAGGTCTGCAAATGGAAGAGGTGTGTTAGAAGAGGAGTGTTAATGCCGGTCAACGGGAATTTAATGGGGAGGACCTAAAGGGCCGAACTCACGTAGATCATCCAGGCTGCGTAACGCTCTTTGAGGTTAAACAGCACAGCGGGCTCGTGCAGGAAGGTGAACATCGCCATGTCCTCGATTTTATCGAACTTCGGCGGGTTCTGGGGGTGGACGTCAGCCTCCTTCACTGTCACACTCTGACAAAAATAGATTTAACAAAATATGTATTTATTTATTCACACAGGTAGTCACAATAATTAAATTTTAAAAAGCCAGGATAAAAATGATAAAAGAGGAAAAACGTGGGTAAGAAATTGAGCTTATACGCAAGGCCTTTCAAACCCTTCCCATATGCCTACATTCAGGGTCTCACAATAAAGAGGGTGGAAAAGGAAACATAAGATCGGAAAGATTTTGTTTTCAGAAAGAAAGACATTTTAAAATCCGAAAGGGAGACATTTTACGTGTAATGTACACGTAAATACTTAAATATATTGTCATATTTTATGAGATATAAGTGTGCAGATGCTTCGACCTTCATCGGTGCTGGAGGCCACATCAGGGACAATAACTTTAAGATGACGAGGACAGATACCACGGGATCGAATGCTCAGTAGAAACCCCAGCTGTAATTACTGTACATATGTACTGTGAAGTGCACAGGGGCCATGTATGCAGAGTGCTCTTCTCTTCGTTTCATATTGATGAGAGTATAGGAGAGTATTACTTGCAAAGAAGGCCATTAGTCTGCTATTAGTCTATTCATCTTGTTCCATGGAATGGACATTGGTCTATACATATATGGAAAAGATACAAGAATCATCTGCTTTAAATAAAGAAATGATTTAGCCCAGCTTTATTTTAGCCGATATAACTATGAAAAATGTACACTCTCAAATACGATGGAAGAATATTGTGCATACAAACATTCAGCTCATTCACAAATAAATGGTAAATGGTTGGCATTTATATAGCGCCTTTATCAAAAGCGCTGTACAATTGATGCTTCTCATTCACCCATTCATACACACACTTACACACCGACGGCGATTGGCTGCCATGCAAGGCACCGACCAGCTCGTCAGGAGCATTTAGGGGTTAGGTGTCTTGCTCAGGGACACTTCGACACAGCCCGGGCGGGGGATCGAACCGGCAACCCTCCGACTGCCAGACGACTGCTCTTACTGCCTGAGCCATGTCGCCCCCCCATAAATAAAGGTTGACTCCGCCCTCATTGTGTGATTAAAGTCTTAATGAAAAGGTCTTAAGTCTTGCAAAAAGTCTTAACTCATTCAACGCTTGGTCCAATCCCATTATTTAAGACATTATTTAAGACAAGGTGATTTTAAGTTGCATGAAAAAGGGCCATGTTTTATTCTAAGCTTGTGAGCGACTGAAAGTGTCAGAGTGTTTCATAATGGCGAAGGAAGTTGTGTTACCTTCCCCTTCTGAGTGTCAGCAGTGACTTTGTCTCCATCCCGGCTGGCGATGGTAGCCTTGACGTACTCTTCCTCCGTGTCGGGCACAAAGCACTCCTTCTTCATGTCGAAGGGGCGAGTCTGGGCCTCCAGACGCTCCTTGTCAGATTTTCGCAGGAAAGAAGCTGCTGGCCCGAACTCGGCCATCTGAGCGTCCCCCATCTTTCACCTAATGGGAAAATGGTAAATGGTTGGCATTTATATAGCGCATTTATAGAACAAAAAAAGAAAACATATAAGTTTTGAGAAATGGGCCTATGTTTAAGCACTGTATCTAAACAAAATAAACAGGTTTTACATGCCTCACAATGATACACCTTTGAACTTTGTTAATGCCAATAAGGTCGATAAATATTCTATGGTGATCCTGCGGTTCCTGATACTGGTCCTGGGAACCCCCTGTGTATGCTGGTTTTCGTTCCAACCACAGTTGCAATCCCTGAATTTCAGAAGCGGTTAATTTTTCTTAGTCAGAAATGTCAGAAATATGTCAGAAATAGAAATAACCTTTATGTCACATAGCACAATAAGCTGAATATGAACATATGGGTTCATTCTCCATGTCATACATAGCTATTTCTTACATAATATGTCTTAAGGGATTAATAATTCCTCTAGACATGAAAAGCAGCTATTAGCAGCTGGTTGAAATTCAGGGATTGCGACTCTGGCTGGAAACGAAAACCAGCAGACACAGGGGGACCCCAGGACCGGACAGGGCGTCCCCAGGACTAGACAGGGGGTCCCCAGGACCAGCCTGGGGGTCCCCAGGACCAGGGATGGGGTCTGCTGCTGGGGGTTAAATGACCTTACCTTGATGTGATGTGCCAGAGGAGGAGAAGATCAGTACTGTGGCAGCCCTGTGAACACACAAAGGACACAGAGTCAGACGCAAAACCTATCCAGGGCCTTTCAGGATGTGTGTGCAGCAAGAGCTTCCGCATTGGGTTACGGCCACAGCAGCAGTGTTCAGAGAACTTCAGTTCTTGAGCTGGGGACTGGATACCCATATTTAATGTGTTGTATATTTTAACTCAATATCGCCACGGTTCTGCTGCTATGCCAGTTTGAGTTACAGTAGCATTGTATGACAGACCTATTCCTCCCACACGCACACACACACGGAGGAGAATCTACACCCACTCACAGCTTACCTTCAAATTATGCAGTGACCTGTCAGCGTCAGAACCCTCTGCCCTCTTTATAAAGGCTGCCACTCTCCCAAATATGGAGCTGGCATCTCTGGAAGTAGGAATGCTTTTGTCTCACTCGGGGTGGGGTGCTGCAGGGAGGGGGGAAGAATGATGTCTGTCTTTCTGCTGTGTGGAAAGAAGTGTGTGTGTGTGTGTGTGTGTGTGTGTGTGTGCCACAGGAGAGAATGGACACAATGCAGGAATCAGAGAGAAGAGATTCTTACTACTGGGAGACAGTCACCCCTGATCCAGATTTAGGAGTTCTTACAGTACTGGTTTGGTTTCAAATTAGACAATTAGACTCCAATGAAAGCATAACCCTCAGTTTTTACTCTACATACTCGTGTATGTGACCTGATAGTTAATATTGTACGGTGACAATTATAACAACTTTTTCATTAAATCATGAATTGTGTTTAATGTGCTACGTGTTATAGAATGTATCAGTTCATAATTATACTTACATATACTGACACCAACTTGTGATGTACTGCACTGTTTGTCCACATTTTAATGCACAATATCAATTCCAGGCACCAGTGTTCTGACGAGAAAAATGCTAAACTATTAAGAATCTAAGAACATTAAAAGAAAATTGAATTGTATTTCTATAATGACATCATCCAGAGAAAACAAGGTTTCAATGGAATTAGGGTCAGTAAGTAAGTATTTGCTGTTGAAGTCAGTTTGTTGTGATGAATAAATTGTCAAAACAAATGCCTTGGTTTTACTTGTAAAATCTATCCTAGTGGCATCCTAGACACCATCATATTGTCCGCAGGGTCAAAAATCACTGTATCCTGAGTTTAACAGCAGTGAAACCCCCCCCAAAAACGTTTTCCTGGAATGACCCTACCACTACAAAAAGTAACCCTTTTTATACTTCTATAAAAGCAGCACAGGGTAAAAAGAGTCGCCCATCAGTCCCTTTTAACCCTGCAGTTCCAGAAAACAGCTATTCACTGATTAATTGATGAGTGACAGGTTTCTACATGAAAAATATTTAGGGATTAAAATTCAATGAAGAGGCTTTAACACAGGGGATTCAGTGAGGATGGGTAATTTTTGGACACAGGGTTATATATGATATTAATTATTATAACTGGGTTATATATGATATGAATTATGTGGACACAAGGAGCACATGAAAACAACACTAAGGTTAACCAGTAAGCATTATTAATTAATTAAACATATTGTATAATATTTTGTGACCATTTTGCCATTTTACAGTTTTCTTCCCTGATGCCAAAGCAAACTAAAGCTTTGTACATTATTGAAGCTATAGTTGAATTTTTTTCAGAAAAGGTCACAAAAATGAACATGCTGTCTGGAATCTTTGTGTGTTTGTGTGTGTTCGCACACGTGCATGCTTGGGCGTATGTGTGTGTGTGAGTGTTTATACACTCAGTGAGCACTTCATTAGGTATTTATTAGACTTATATTTTAGACTTGTCTTCTGCTGCTGTAGCCTATCCACTTACAGTCACCTTTCTGTAGCTTTGACCAGTCTGGCCATTCTCCTCGGACCTCTATCATTAGCAACGCATTTTTGCCAGCAGAACTGCAACTCACTGGATGTTTTTTTTGTTTTTCGCTCCATTCTCTGCAAATTCTAGAGACTTTTGTGCGTGAAAATCCCAGGAGATCAGAAGTTTCTGGGATATTCAAATCACCCTGTCTGGCACAAACAATCATTCCACGGTCGAAGTCGCTTAGATCATATTTCTTCCCCATTCTGATATCTGGTCTGAAAAACAGCTGAACGTCTTGATCATGTCTGCATGCTTTTATGCCTTTAGTTATTGCCAAATGAGTGGCTGATTAAATATTTGCATTAATAGGCTGGTGTACAGGTCTACCTAATAAAGTGCTCAGGGAGTGTAAATAGTAAAATATGTCACTCAAGTGCCCAAATATAGTCACTGATGAGGAGATGTATATTTTTCGGAAAGCCGACATGAATGTTGTAATGAAATCCTGGTTTGACTTTGGTATATTATCTATAACTAAGGATAATTTAGCATTTGAATGACCATACTGCATATGACTCCAATACCACTATACCACTTGATACCTAACTAACGATATATATGTAGGTATATGTACACACACACACACACACACACACACACACACACACAAAACACTACTCCCCATTGCTCATTAGTTATTGTCATTGCTTCATTCGTGTAATGCATTTGTTACGAGATTGTATTCCGGACTCCTCTAGCCCTCGCAGCTTCACAAGGGCATGAACCAGCAAATGGACAGAACACTAAATTAAAGGTATTAAGACAGTGGGATTAACCAGGCAGCGAGTGCCAAGCATAATAGCACAGACTGGCACGTGTCAGATCTTCACTTAGACCCCACTGGCTGAACAGCGCCGGGAAAGGAACTGGAGAGCTGCAGCTGTCCTCTATATCGGACCGAGCCAAGGTCGCCCGCCGGTTGGTGAAAACTTTACCCTTAGCCCCATCTTGTTTACGCTTGTTGTTCCTTCCCTTTGTCCTTGGGTACAAAGATAACCCTGTGAAATTCCTTTGGCGAGCGCCTGTCCATGATTGAGAAGCACAGCTTGCGGGAAACATCCAGCCACTGCCATGGGTCAAGTGTGGCCTCCCTGGAACGGTTTCTGTTCTACGTCAATAAAGATAGACCGACGAACTTGAACTGTGTCTCATGGACATTGGCAGCGGGGTATGACGAGGGTCGGTAATTAGCGAGCGGCAGTAGCGGCTTAATTCACAGGCTGTTTTTCCATCTTGAATGAACAAGTCACGTTCGTCTATGCTAAGATCTACTCATTACAGAGGTGACTGATTAACGGGAGTACGCTTTGAAGTCGAAAAACCACAGTGCAGTCCATAAACGTCCATATCGAGTCATCCAATGAATCCATGTAGGAACTACAGCCGTTTTATTAGGCACACCTACTTATGCATAAAATCATGCAGCTACAGGTCAGGTGCTTCAGTTAATGTTCACATCAAGCATCAGATTGGGGAAAAAATTTGATCTGAGTGACTTTGACCTTGGAATGATTATTGGTGCCGGACAGGGTGGTTTGCTGATCTCCTAGGATTTTCTTGCATAACAGTCTCTAGAGACAGAATGGTTCGAAAAAAAGAGTGACAGTGGCTGTTTGTTTTCTACAGACAGTTGTCTCTGCTACGATACTGATATGATATGAAGTGTTTTGTATCAGAAAATAATTGTTTTCAATGAGAAATTGATGGTTTTATGCTATTTAATGATTAGCGGGCAGGAGCAGTCAACCACAATTGCGATATAAACTGACTCAAAACCATGTTCAAAACCATGTTCAAAACCATGTTATTACCTTTTATACTTTGGCTGTCCCATTTTTAAATGAATAAATATGTTGCCAGACAGTTATTTTTTTCCCAGTAATTGCTTGTGTTTCTAGGTACACAGAATCAATGGTATATCATTAATTCAACAAATGTATTACATTTTTGTCTATATGAAGCAAAATACATTCATAAACTAGATCTTAAATATTATCATTTCAATTAATCAAATGCAAATGGGAATGAATGAAGGGAATATTTAGATTAAATATCTTTTGGATTTCCCTGTTAAGTAGTAAAGGTTAGTGATAATTATGCCAATTGCCTGTGAAGAGCCAAGATGTCTTCGCACTTCTCACAATGACAAGTGTTGTAGTGGCAAATTCTCAGGAAGCTTGTGAATTATGTTGTTACCGAAACTTGACCTGCATTGACATACTGTAATGTCCCTTCACGCTGCTCAAAGCTATATTAGCAATAACAACAGATGGAAAATAAATGGTTAACAAAGTCCAATAACTGTCGTAAAACCATTGGTTAAAACTACTGATTACAAGGTTAATGACGGCCAGAGGTTAACGATGGCCAAAAGTGTTGCCAGTTATACCCCACCACCACCACCAGCGTCACCTCTTCTGCGTTCACTTAAGACTCCTTAACGAGCCTTAACAATTGAACCTTCCTCCACTCTTAGCTCATCGCTGACATTAACACTGCCCCCCAGCTGTCTATATCACTCCCGTAAGGAGCATTCTGCCGTTGAGCCCCGCTTCCAACTCGACAAGACCCTTTCAAGGCCTCGCTACCTTTAGCTTGTCACCGTCTGTAACCTGATCCCAGTGCTCTTTTCACTGATTGGAAGTGCGAACGAGCAACCTTATCTTACCTCTCATTCCAGACGTCGCTATTAACTGAAGCTGCGCTTTGTATCACTGTGTCGCTCAGTATAGTTAGCGGTTACGGTCTCTGGAGCGTTAATAACCACAACGTATATAACGCAACGCTGAAAGTTTACCCGTCAACATTTCCGAGCGAAATGTGAAAACTTTCGTCAAAATGTAATTCGGACTTCAGCATTTCCCACCTGTGTGGAGAAGGGGCTGTTTGATATACAGTCTCTTAGTTTAAAAACATCAAAGTGAATTCCTCCACAAATAGACTTCACTCGCCAGATGGGGGGAAAGGCTCAATGGCTGAAAGATGGTTTGTAGCCACCTGTCCAGAATAACAACTCTGCAAGCTGGGGAGAAGCTAAACTAGACTAGTTATGGTAAGCAGATAATTACAGAGTGCCAATCTAACAGCCAATACTTGCACACAAATGGCATATACAGTGAATGCCCCATTTGTTTAATAAAAACAACAAAGGCTATACTGTACAATCAGTGGTCACTTAATTAGGTACACCAGCTCATGAATGCAAATTAATAGCCTGCTCCGTCAAACTGTAAATCGTGTGGCTGCAACTCAATGTATAGAAGAATGCAGATGTGGTGAAGAGCTATAGTTTCTGTTCAACTACATATTAGAGTATGATGGGTGATTTAAGTGTCATTGAAGGGACGCTGACCTTGGTAGGACTAATGGTGCCCGATGTGCATCTTAGTAACAGCTGCCTGCCTGGGCTTTTCTCACAATACAGTCTAGAGAGAATGGGGCGAAAAACAAAAAAATGTCCAGTGAGCGACGGTTCTGTGGGTGAAAAACACCGTGTTGATGTGAGAGGTCAGAGGACAAAGGACAGAGTCGTTCAAGCTAATGGAAAGGCCACAACTGCTCAAGTAAGAGTCGTTTACAACTGTGGTTTGCAGAAGGACATCTCTGAACAAGAGCGCCTCGAATCTTGTGGCAGATGGGGTACAGCAGCGGACCGTGCCTGATTCCAATCCTGTCAGCTAAGAACAGGAAGATGAGGCTACAGTGGGGATTTGATTTCCAAAACAGGATGTGTTGAATTGGGAAAACATTGCCTCGTAATATTTTTATATTTCAAGCTGTTCTGGTGGTGTACTTAATAAAGTGGGTCTATATACGCTCATCGGTAATGCCAATTTGAACAGTGTAATTTTACAGTGTTGTGCTTGTGAAAGAGGAGCACAAAAAAGACTACTCTCATTTTAATGGATTTTAAGATGCAGGATGGATTTTTGTAAAATAAGGGTAAATAACCAGGTAATACATTTCCAGCACATGTACCATTGTGTTGGAAATTGTGTTTGTCCAGTTTCTTTTACCTTCCAATGATTTCTAAAAAATGCCATGGACTAGCTTAAATACAATTATCAGCTTTACAGATGAGCCCCTCAGATTCTCCCGGGAATCTGTCACCAAAGTAATGTTCACCTGCAGCATTATTTTTTTTCATCCATTTTTATTAACGGTGGGACTCTCATGATCCCACAGCAGAATTCCATAGCACTGTGGAATTCCGGTGTGGAATCGTGCGAGGAGTCCACCTGTAATAAAACGAATCGCCGCAGGTGAGCATTAGTTTCGGTGACAGACTGACTTGACAAACGGTACCAATGTATCGGAGGGCAGCAGCTGCCTTACTGTGGACCTAAGTCATGTCCAAGGTCGGGAGAGAAAACCTTACTCTCATTCCCATCTTGTTGACCCCGCATTGTTTCCTTCCCTTTGTCCTTGGGCACAAAGATAGCCCTGTGAAATTCCTCCTGAGTGCCTCGCACTGATTGAGAACAACAGCTTGTGAGGTGCACTGAGGTCTAGATGCCTGTCGCCGCGTTAATTTTGCATCACTTCTGGCAGGCGATCAGCTTATAAAGGTTTCGGGGGGATATTATTAAGACGTACTTCTGCGGGAGAGATATACAGGACATGCGTGCGCTGTGTTACCGACGAAGGAAAAAACTTAATGAACGGCTTCCTTGTATTCAGCAAAGTGGTCAGCGCAATTTTGTAAGTGAGAAATTATACTATCATACCTATCAAATGTTATAGAGTCATCAAGCGGTCCGTGCAGCTGGTTGGGTAAGGCTGTTAACTGTCTATACACTGCTATGGAGGTTCTATGAAAATAAAGAGCTTTATGAACTTTAATGGTTCAATGATGTTGTTCGAAGCGTCAGTCGGGGGGGGGAAATTGCTGGGACATAAATTACATTTCAGACAACCCCATTCCCAACCAGACTTCTCCAATCAGCACGGTACTGCACCGCCATTCGCCCTGTCTCTCTGACAGGTACAGTACTTGTGCTCTGAAGTGTCTATTTGTCTGGCCGTCTAACTAAACTGTCTTGTGTCTTCTTCAGGGGTCTATGGTCTTTTTTTTAACTGACAGTGCCACAGGTGACTGTCTTCTCCTCACCTCTCTGTAAGAAGTGGCTGATGCCTGTGCCTGACGCTCTTTCCACAGGGCAAAGCAACCGGACGGCGTGCTGCTCTTACACATCTGACACAGTTCCTCCCCATCTCCTCGCGAGGTGTACCCAATATTCTATCTAGAGGAGAAGAGGACAAAAAGGTCAGTCTCAACAAAATCTGTCTGTATTAACAGCACTACCTTGTAATATCCGTCCAAGACCAGCTTGAAATGACCAGCTACCAGTTGTTTCAAAACATTTGACTCAAGCTGGTTAAACCATGTTGAGTGTAGAGCTGGTCTGAACTACCAGCTACCAGCTGTTTCAAAACCTAGTTTGAGCTGTAGGGTAGGGTAGTAGACTATCACTAAATTGTATTTTTTTTTTATCTGAACTTTAGATGTAGCAGTGTGTGCTGTGTATTTGTACCTCGATAGAGTTGGGGGGTTGGGGGGGGGGGGATGGCTGCAGGGAGAATGCAAGCCGTCTTACTTTTATGAGTAGGTCTTAGTCTATACGGCCCCTAAAGTGTCCTGTGCAATATGAGAGGTAACTGAGCCGGGTGAAGATTCAGTCTCAGGGACACCGGGTCCTTAATTAGCATCCCGCCTCTCTCCCTCCTCCCTGTCACTCCTGCTGGCACACACACACACACTCACACACACATACACACACACACAGCCTCTGTCTCCTCCAGTAAGAACCAGCTCCTGAAGGTGACCTGCTCTGAGAGAACAGCTCTCAGCTCTGCAGCAGAACTCCTGGAGGGACTGAGAGGTAAGGAGCTCATCCGTCACTCTGTGTTCAGCCGCGTCTCGAGTAGCACATCCGTTATTGTCGAAAAAATTAGTTTGTACACTGGCGACAATATTGTGAAATTGAACTTTACACGATATTTGGCTTTTTGAGATAAACAAGTGCTTGTCTAATCTGATTGCCTGTAAATATTAGTAAAGTATTAACAGAAGAAAATGATTTGGGCTTAGAATCCACCAATATACTGTAAGATACAATTCATAGAGCCCAGCAAGGCATTCATTACATGTATTAAGTAGGAACAACTAATCTATATTATTTTGTGAGCTTTCAAATGGAATCTTCAGTAAGCTTGCAAGCTTATCGTATTAAGATATTTATGATTATGTGTATGTGATAGTAAGTAATCAAACCAATAATTCTGACCAAAGTCATGACCAAAGTCTACAAGTGCTCATAGTAATAGTTATTTTTCTCATGAGATTTCAAACTATAATCAATATAAAATGCATACAATCAATGCATACAATTAACATTCGAAAACCATAACTCAACTGTGTTTTTAAAGTGTAGTTAATTCAGCCAGATTCATTTATCACTTATTTATTGGATTGATCTATGCATGTATAGCATACTGCTGAATAATAATTATTGCCTTGACATTTAAATGTATATAGGCCAGTTTACTGATGTATTTTTATAGGGTAATTTCTGCTGTGTTTCTATCAAGAATGTGCACAGCTAGAAATGAAATGTCAACCAATACCACTGATTGTACAGTATATCCTTTGTTGTTTTATTGAACAAACGGGGTATTCACTGTATATGTCATTTGTGTGCAAGTATTGGCTGTTAGATTGACACTCTGTAATTATCTGCTTACCAAAACTAGTCTAGTTCAGCTTGTATTGGACCATTGCCAAATACAAATATGATATGTGGGCCACCCTGCCTCTAGTTGGATATATTAATATTGAATAGCACGTTATTATTATTTTAAATATAATTATCCATTATCCATTATCACCAGCACCGACCTGATATACAGATATATATAGATATTTATAGGTATAGATTTATAGGTCATTAGACTGACTACTCTTCTTGCTTTAATCAGTCTGGCCATTCTCCTCTGACCTCATTAACAAGATGCTTTCACCCACATACTACATAATACTTTTTTGTTGTTCACACCATTCTCTGTGTGAACTTCTGGAGACTGTTGCGTGTGAAAATCGTTGAGTTTCTGAGATACTCAAACCACCCCCATCTGGCACCAACAATCATTCCATGGTAAAAACTAATTTAGATCACATGTCTTCCCTGTTTGGTCTGAACAACAACTAAACCTTGTATGCATGCTTTTATGCATTGAGTTGCTGCCACATGATTGGCTGATTAGATATTTGCATCAACAAGCTGGTGTACAGGTCCTCCTAATGAATTAGTCACTAAGTGTGACTTCTCAGTGTATGTAGTCTTAGTGCATTAAATAAAAAGAAAAAAAAAATCTTGAAACCCTTATTTGAAGCATTGAGAAAATAATATAAAATAATATATATTAATATTTCCATTTATGTGCTTAAAAAAGTATTACCAGAAAAAACTGACTGCGAGGGAATCTTCTTGAGTAAACTGACAGTAAGAACTGAATTTACTATAAGCTGTGAGATCAGTGGCAGTTGGTGACAGAACAGGCAGGAACCATACCTTAAAAGAATCATCACTGTCAACATTCCTCCATTAACAATCAACCAGTAAATAGCTCAACAATCTCCCAATATGTCCAGCTAATTCATTGCAGGTTCATTTTCAGAATGATTTCAGATCATTTTCTTTTACACTGTACAGCATCATCATAAATATAGACAAATTGAACTTTGGATTTACGCTATTTGTTTGCTGTCACTGTATAAAGGAAAATGCTTATAAATTAAAAGTTTAAAATCAGGTTTAAAGGTCTGTTTACTAGCCTTTCCTGCTTGAGGTAACAGCTGTGAAATACAGATGCCGTCCTAATAATATATTCTCTGTAATAATGCAACTGATTGTACTACATTACCCGACAAACATTTTGACGTTGGTTGGACCTCCAATCAATGTCAGTCATGGAGGTGGATATTACATCGATTAGTGGGGCAGAAATGTACGTGTTTTTGATGTCAGTAATTCCATGAGTGCATAACACTGATCTATTATAGATAGAAAAGTAGTCACATCATAACTTGATGTCAATCATACTTGTAGCCGCATTCCTCCCTATGCTATGTACACATCTCTATTGTGACATGAAAAAAGAAGATAATGCCGCAATGTGGGACACACTTAATGCAGAGCATTAACTGAGATTGCTTGCGGATGGATTATTCAAACAGTTGGCACACTTGTTAATCCAGCAAAAGTAAACAGGAACATTTGGAGACCAACAATCACGTTTAAGGTAAGATCTTGGCCTCTTCTAAATCTCATGAGCAACTAGTGGCCAGTGTATCTGTACAAAGAGGGAAAGAGCGATGGCACACTTAAATTAGGACAGACGGCACGGGAGTGTTCAGTTGCAAATTAATTTTATTCTACAGAATTAAAGGAAGGGAATGAGGACACACTAGAACACAGCAGACACAAGGTCAAAGGTCAAGGTTCAGAAAGGTCCATCTGAGAGCTTCACTCTTCATCATGCCCTTTCTGCGGGGGGAGAGAGGAAGGGCGGACACACAGAGAAGGTCAAACATGGATTAATGTGTGGAATATAATGAATGCAAATAAAAGCTGCAGGAGTTACAATTAATAAGCTTCACGTAACAGTCTGCCGCCGTCTTTGTGTTTACTGCACTGAGGCAGAAAATTGCTGTGGATGGGATTTTCAATTTGCGCAGTGACTTTGTGCAGCCAAGAGATAAGCCAAATTTAGAAACAGGAAAATATTCATTTTCATATTAATTCATTTTCAGGTGAAATATGTTATTTTCAAAATTAACTGACTGGTAAAATTGTAAATCCCCACAGTCAATGACACAAGCAGGCCTGTCAGCTTAATTTTATAGTCATACAGGTGCACAATAGCCTACACAACACACAAAGATAAAAGCCATGAACTCCACAAAGAAATGGAGGGGATACATTATTTTTATACTTTTTCTATACTTGTATCTAATCATTCTTGATGTGGGTATAAGTGATGCATCCTAAACATATACTGTATACACCTAAGTACCGGTATATGGAATCAATGTAAAGGTTTTTTAAAATATTTTTTTCCCCTATAATATTCTAAAGCTAATTTCTGGGTTATGTCAAACAAACCAAACTGTTAACAGACATATTTACATAAGTCATAGATATTACGGTGTGAATTAGAAAGTGATTGGTCGGCACCGTTCCAAAATATCATGGAAATATCAAGGCACTGATTTACACTGTAGCGGTATGTCAACACTTTTTTTGTCAGTTATAGGAACAGATTCAATAACATGAGCAATTACATGTATTTATACCATGAAACCCACTTGAAAGAAAATGTTTTATCCTTACAGATCGTTTCCACAGAATATTCGGTTGTTTTTCGACGAAGATTACGTGGATTGGAAGTAGGCTACCGCGGTGGATCATAATACTCGTGGTTTTTAACGTCCATCTTGGTATCGTGAGCAACTTTGCTTATCCCACTGAACTTCCACTTAGTCCACTGATACCAACTACCAAGCTTATTTACTGCATGAGGCTATTGTGGCAGTGTCAAGTATATCTGAGCTACATGGGCATGAGCTATAGTTACCGTTTTCGATATCATTTGACCAGTGAGTATCCTCAGTTTGTTGCCATAGTGATTAACAACGATTCCAAACCGTCCCATATCGAAAACAAAGAAGAATGAAATACGAAGAGATGAACAAGGAAGTAACAATTAGTGTCCATCCGACACTTATTTTACATACTTGTTTTTCCTTTTATATTGCTTGTTATAGTGATATTTACCGTTAGTTTCATTAGGAGAATAATTCTGTAAAATACTAGGTTATATCTTCGTCTTTTTGCTCGTTGTGGCAATTAGCCTAGCATATTAGCAACCGAAATGTCCGAGTGGGCCTACTTTAAAGTGAAAGGAATTCATTTTATGAAGAAAATCTAAATTTTAGAAACAATATCAGTGAAATTGTGGTGCTTGTTATTTTAATGTAGCTTTTTATTAAATACAGTAGCTAGTGAAACAGTAATCTTGCATCGATTATTAGGAATTAGAATTTTTGTGCACTAACCACAATCCAATGAAAAGCTAAATCAGCTGTATGGTAACACTCATAACATATACAGTAACTGTCTTATTTCGACCAGAATGGAAGTTATGCTTCCAAAATACTACAAATGTAGGGCCATTTTAAACAGCTCTGTACAGAGCGTAGCTACAGTACGTAGTATTGCCATTGCTGACTGAACTTAATTAACCATTTCAATCATATCATTATGTGATTTGATAACTATCAAAGAGTTACGTGACTCAAAATTTGCAAACTGCTTTTTAATAGCCAACTTGTTGTGGTGTTAATGAAAGAACAAAAGCTGCTTCTCAGTTTTTAGGGCACCTTGGTTTTTGTTTCTAATATAAAGTGGCAGCATATGCTGTACCTCTTACTCTTTCAAGAACTATTTTGCTATAAATGTCATGTTTTCATAAAGTATCCAATACTTTTTTCTTTCCTCACACAGTTTTGCACACAAGTGAAATGCAGAAGAAATTCCAAGTCCTGCTGGCTTTCATACTAACCTATGAAATTCTAAGAATCAAGTGTAAAGAAATCAATTATATTAGTGGGTGTTCTGTGACAAAACATGATCTTAGTTAACATTATAAGGCATAAGTATAATGGTAGAGGAAAATGTCCCTATGGCAATACCTGAACACCTTCAGCTTTTGCCAAAAAAATATTGTTGTACATGCTGACAACTGGCAAAATTTACTGGACAATGTCTGACTTTTAGAATTAGTGGTGTATTTTATGCCTGTCATACTCTTTGCTGTTGCCGTATGTTGCAACTAATTGAGCAACTGAAGTACAGGAAGTAAAAAGTATGGGGAAGGAAGGAAACGTAAGGAAGACATGGAGGCACTAACCTTTGAGCCGACATCCCGGCTCTTGGCACGCAGCTTGTTGACCTGAGACTCTGCGATGTCGGCTCGTTCCTCTGCCTCGTCCAGCTCGTGCTGCAGCTTGCGGAACTTGGTCAGATTACTGTTAGCCTGTTCCTCCTGAGACACAGAGTGCACACACAGCACATGAGGAAAGCCTGGCTGGGAGGCACTGCTGTGAAATCTATAAATAAGTGCACTGAAGGCATGTCGACACTTACAGCCTCTTCTGAAGTTCTCTTGTAGGACTTGACCTTCAGCTGCAGCTTGTCCACCAGGTCCTGCAGACGGGCCAAATTCTTACGGTCCTCTTCAGTCTGCAAAGAAAAAAGACAAGTACATTGGCCCATATTAGACAAATAGACAGTGTGATTATGACTATTTATCAATAAGGCTGTTGTATATTTTACAATATAGCGCAATATTGAAAGGAAAGGTACCTGGTAGGTGAGCTCTTTGATGCGTCTCTCATATTTGCGGACGCCCTTCAGAGCATCATTACTCTTCTTCTGCTCCAATTCCACCTCAGTTTCCAGCTCTCTCACCTATATAATTCACAAAGTGAATATGAATTCACTTCACGAAAACATAATTGTCATAAAGATGTATGAGGACTGGTAAAACTTGGACACTTACACGAGCTTCCAGCTTCTGGACCTGCTTCTTGCCTCCCTTCATGGCGATTTGCTCAGCTTCATCCAGGCGGTGCTGCAGGTCCTTGATGGTCTGATCCATGTTCTTCTTCATGCGCTCCAGGTGAGCACTGGTGTCCTGCTCCTTCTTCAGCTCCTCTGCCATCATGGCCGCATCAGTTATGGCCTTTTTGGCCTTTTCCTCAGCGTTCCTGCACTCCTGCACTGCTTCCTCCACCTCGGTCTGAAGCTGGGCTGTGTCACCCTCCAGCTTCTTCTTCTGGTTCAGCAGGCTGGTGTTCTACAAAGGTATTTGGATAGAGCAGTTTGAATATCTAAATTATGCTACCCAATCTCATTGCGAAAATCGTACATCTGAGTATAGTACAACTCTTGAAGAATGTGCATTACATTCTCACAGGTACATTTTGCTGCAGTTTCAAATGTCCACTTGGGGGTGCTAAAGGGACCTTAAATTACTGGAGAAGAGGCATGTATGCTCATGTATGACAGCCTTGACAACTCTGCTGGTTTACAGTAGTGGTTTAATCTAGTGGTTAGACTGTCAGCTTCTCCCATTTGCAATCTGCGTTTGAAAACCACATTTATATTACAATATATCAGATCGCTTGCCGTAAATACAACGAACAACACAGATGAGCCAAAACATTATGATCACCTACCTAATATGCCGTTTGTACTCCGAGTGCCACCAAAACAATTTTGCCCAACTAAGGCATGGATTTGGGGAATTTGGAGGCCAGGGCAACACCTTGAACTCTTCGTCATGTTCCTCAAAGCATTCACAAATAATTTCTGTAGTGTGGCAGGGCACATTATCCTGCTGAAAGAGGCCACTGCCATCGGGGGAATACTGTTGCCATGATGGGGTTTACCTGTTCCACAACGATGTTTATGTAGGTAGGTACTGTCTAATATGTCCCAGACATGCGCCAGATGCTAGTCTATCTAATATTTAAAAAAATATGAAGTTCCGGAGGATTTAAATAATGCTCGTAATGTTACATTCCACACCCAGTGGACATTTCATTTTAAAACTGTAGCAAAGTGTACCTGTCAGAATGTAATCTTTGTTCTGCTAAAAAGTGCTCAGAGGTATGCCCATGAGACTGGACTGAAATTGTGGACACACAATATCAAATGAATCACAATGGCATAGCTTTCAAACTTACCTGGGAGTGCAGAAGCTGTACTCTCTCGCTGACATCCAGCAGTTCCTGCTCAGCCAGCTTACGACCTCTCTCAGTCTGCTCCACCATGGCTCTCAGCTCATCCAGCTCTGCCTGTAGCAGATTGTTGCGTCTCTCTACAATGGCAATGTTCTCCTTCAGGTCATCATTGGCACGGAGAGATTCATCCAAATGCAGCTGAGCGTCCTGTTGGAGAGGAAAGGTAGTATTAAGTTCTATCTTGAGAATTTTACACATCCAAAACTAACACTTTCCTGTACCAAACAGAAAATGTTCTGGTGTTACAATACCTTCAGATGAGAGTGGAGACCCTTGAGCTGCTTCTGGGCCTCAGTTGCCTGCCTGTTGGCCTGACTGAGCTGGATCTCCATCTCATTGAGGTCTCCTTCCATCTTCTTCTTCAACCTGATGGCTTCATTCCTGCTGCGAGTCTCAGCCTCCAGGGAGCTTTGCAGGGTCTCCACCACTCTTAGCTGGTTTCTCTTGGCCTGTTCCATCTCCTCATCCTTCTCAGCAAGTTTGCGTTCAATGTCAGCTTTCACCTGATTGAACTCCAACTGGGCTCTCAGGATCTTACCCTCCTCGTGTTCCAGGGAAGCCTGCCAGGTGAAAGATTTAGATAAAGGCGCTTTGGATAAAGGCGTTATATAAATGCCGACCATTTACCATTTAAGTGTGTGAAAACAATGTATTTTTCAAAATGAAAAGCACTAACTTAAAGTCAGAAAATGAATCCATGAAACCAACAAGCAAAACAATTTTACCTCTGCTTCCTCCAGAGCAGTTTGGATCTCACTCTTCTCTTGTTCCAGCTGCTTCCTTATTTTCTCCAGCTCATGGATACTCTTTCCTCCCTCACCAAGTTGCTCAGTGAGGTCGGAAATTTCCTCTAATTAAGAAAAGGCCATATGATAATTGTTAAGAGAGTGACTTAAGCCATTTTGCAATTGGGTAGACAAAAAGAATGTCTGCGAATAATGATTACTTGCAAAAACTAACCTTGAAGGTTCTTATTCTCCCTCTTCATTGTCTCCAGGTGATCTAATGACTCCTCGTAGGAGTTTTTCAACTTGAAGAGCTCAGTGCTGAGAGATCTGGCCTCCTTCTGGGAGCTCTCCAACTCACTTTGAGACTCTTCATATTTCTGCTTCCACTCAGCTAGGACCTGGTCGGATTACAACAGAAAATTTATTCAAACAGTTGATTCAAATTCAAATCAGGCGGCCTGTAGCGTAGTGGTTAAGGTAAGGTTAGGTAAGGTTAAGGTAAATGACTGGGACAGGCAAGGTCAGGGGTTCGAATCCCACAATAAGATCCACACAGCTGTTGGTCCCTTGAGCAAGGCCCTTAACCCTGCATTGCTCCAGGGGAGGATTGTCTCCTGCTTAGTCTAATCAACTGTATGTTGCTCTGGATAAGAGCATCTGCCAAATTCCAATAATGTAAATCAACAACACCTTAAGAAGCCTTCCATTAATTGGGAAAAGTTGTGGCAATCTCAGTTCTCCATCACCTTATCAAAGTTTCTTTGCTTCTTGTCCAGAGCAGCAGCAGCTGCATTAGATCTCTCCACATCAACCATGAGATCTTCGATCTCATTCTGCAGCCTGTGTTTGGTCTTCTCCAGGGAGGAACATTTAGCATTCACAGCTTCCACAGCCTCTTCTGCATCCTGCAGTCGCTGAGCCAGTTTCTTCCTGGATGAAGGGAAAGATGGGTGAATAGGGTTAATAAGACTGAATCCCTTGCTTGCCTCTTTAAATATGAAAACAGGCTTCTCTCATTCCTTACTTTGCTTCCTCCAGCTCCTCAGTCCTCTGGATGGCATCAGTCTCATACTTGGTTCTCCACTGAGCCACCTCAGAGTTGGCCTTGGAGAGACTGCGTTGCAGCTCAGCCTTAGCCTCCAGTTCCTCCTCATACTGCTCCCTCAGCAGGTCACAGTCGTGGCGAGAAGACTGAACTGCATGGGCCAGTGCATTCTTTGCCTGCCAGGAAAAAAAGAGCACAGCGTGCAAGACACCATTTTAAGAGTTGGGTTATATTTTAATAAAATTGTTTTTTATTGGCTCAACAAAGTGAACTACAGCAGGTTTTGGTACTGCTGTTAACAGCTTACCTTGACTTCCTCTTCCAGCTGTCTTTTGAGATCTTCAGTTTGCTGAGTGTAAGACTGCTTGCCTCTAGTCAACTGAGAGACCAGAGAGTCTTTCTCCTCCATCTGCCTGGCAAGCTCCCCTGGTAATATTATAATCAGTTTGGTCATTCTTCATTAAAATATGTCCTGATATAAATTGATGCGTAATAAGGAACATGCATATATACCATTCTCAGTTTGTAGCTTTGCTCTCTGCAAACTTAAGTCATTGATGGTGCGCTGGCCTTCCTCAAATTTAGTTCTGTACTCAGTCATCTGATCTTCTAGAGTTCTGCACATCTTCTCCATGTTTACCTTAAAGAGGTATGAAAGAATTTAGGTCTTTATTTAAATCTTGGGATATAATAGAAGCTGGAGGATTCAGAAAAACAATAGAGACCAGATTCACTTCAACAAAGAGGGTTATTGAGACCTTACCTTGACCTTGAGGATCTGCTCCATGTTGGAGACCACATCGTCTAGCTCCAGTCTGAGTTCACTCTTCTCCTTCTCCAGCTTCTGCTTCACTCTCTGCAGGTTGTCGATCTGCTCCCCAAGGTCAGCCACACTGTCGGCGTGTTTCTTCCTCAGTGTGGCAGCCGTAGCCTCGTGCTGCAGAGTGGACTCTTCCAGGTCTCTGCGCATCTTCTGGAACTCTGCCTCCCTCTTCTTGTTCATCTCAATCTGAGCAGATGTGGCCCCACCAGCCTCCTCTAGCCTCTCGCTGATCTCCTCCAGCTCTCTGGACAAGTCAGCCCTCTGTTTCTCCACCCTCGCACGGGCTGCTCTTTCAGCCTCCAGCTCTTCCTCCAGCTCTTCAATTCGGGCCTAGTTCAAGGAGAAATGTAAGGTTTTTAATGAGGTCAGGAAAATATCTCAGACTGCGCAGGTATTTTTCAAATAATTTACCTGCAACTCCTTCAGTTTCTTCTGGAGCTGAGTTGCCAGGGCCTGTTCATCTTCTATTTTGGCATTGAGCTGGTTGATCTCAAAGTCCTTTCTGTAAAGGAAAATAATTTGGGGTTAATTGGGTTTAACTACAAAAACATCAAAAAAGCAAATGATCTTCAACAAAAGAACAGATCTGATTACTTCTTCAGCTTCTCTTCTAGCTGCTGCTTGTCATTCTCGACGTCCATTAAGTTCTCCTGGGTCAACTTTAAGTCTCCCTCCAGCTTCCTCTTAGCTCTCTCAAGATCCATTCTTATCTTCTTCTCCTGTTCTAGGGACCCCTCTAGCTGTATACGGAGAGATTGGGAATATAATTAAGGTCTGTTTCATTCCATGTTCTTTTTCATTTTACTGTTTGAAAATGAATCTGCTTACATCATCAACTTGCTGCTCCAGTTTGGCCTTGGCCTTGGTCAGGGTGTTCACTTTGTCCTCCTCACTCTGCAGGTCATCCAGGGTTTGCTGGTGAGCCTCCTGGAGGGCCTTCTTCTCCTTGGTCAGCTTGGCAATGATTTCATCTAGAGCTGCCATTTCCTCAGTCAGGTTCTTCACCTGTAAACACAAATAAAGGAGTCAACAGACTGTCACCCAAACTTGTCGTTCATTAGTTTGAAAAATGTAAAAGCACAGACCTTGTTTTCAGTGGCATGTTTCTCTTTCTCCACTTTTGCCAGAGTGAGCTCCAGATCATCGATGTCCTTTTTCAGCTCAGAGCACTCATCCTCAAGCTTCCTCTTCTTAGCAGTCAGGTCTGAGTTCATCTCCTCCTCATCCTCCAGTCTTTCTGTCAGCTCTTTGGCTTTGGCCTCAAGCTGGATCTTATTCTTGATCAGCCCTTCACACCGTTCCTCAGCATCACAGAGATTATCTTGTTCCTGTGGTGATGACAAGTCACCATGTCATCCAGATATAATTAAGACATTCAATTATTATGATATTTCATCTTTAAGTCATGAAACAAACTCTTCAACTCACAGCCTGGACTTGGAGGTGCAGGTCATTTTTCTCTTGGAGAAGACCGACCATCTTCTCTTCCAGTTCCTTCCTGCGAGCCTCAGATTTAGCATAAGCCTCTTTGAGCTTCAGGAACTCCTCCTTCATGTTGGCCATCTCTTTTTCAGCTTCAGCAGACCTCAACAATGGCTTTATCTTGAAATAAAGTTTCATCCAGGGCCAATTCTTCACACCCATGAATGCACGCACATTCCATTGGATCACCAGCAGGGCATCCCTATGTCACACAGACAACTCAAATAATCAGCCATCTTTGCACAAAATGCAGACAAAATGTGAGTGTTTTCTACTGTTAATGTTCTTCTGACCTGCGCTCAACAATCTTCTGGAACTCAATTCTTGAGAGAACACCACGGGACTTGGCCTGGATGCCAGTGATGATCAGAGCCAGACGATCATCTCTCATCTCCTCCAATGTGCCCAGCAGACCAGCTTTGAAGAACACCTGGAGAATGTGAGATGGTGAAACTGCACAGTTACATCATTGCTTATTTCTGAAGCATATTTCTCTATACTGTTTGTTTAAACTTGTGTACCTTAGTGTGTCCAAATCTATACTGGCTGTGGTCAATCTCCAGAGACCCCAGGAGTTTTTCTGCTCCCTTCCTGCTGTCAATGAACTGTCCCTCAGGGATTGCAGCAGGGTTCAGGATCCGATATCTACAGAGAAATGCAACATTACAGGCAATCTGAAGAAATTAAATTAACATGAATAACACCAATCAAAATAAACCCTTTCTACCTCTGTTTGAAGTCTCCGTACAGGATCCTGTTGGGGAAGCCCTTCCTGCAGATCCTGATGCCTTCCAGCACGCCGTTACAGCGCAGCTGGTGCATGACCAGAGCGTTCTCCATGGCCCCTGGATTCTTGGTCTCATTGGGGATGATGCAGCGCACAAAGTGAGGGTGAGTAGATCTTAAGTTGGTCATCAGCTTATTCAGATTTTCCTATTGATGGGGAAAATGTCAGATTTTAACTCACAATCACGAATATTTAGAGATACACGAACATTAAGACAATTGAACGAAAAGTTTTGCACGTATTACAGACTTACCCTGTGGAGAGCGGACACTGTCTGGAAAGAGGATCCCTTCTTTTTCGTTCCTCCTTTGCCCTTGCCGTGTTCCGCCGCTGCAGTATATAAACAGCTATCACTGGATTCAATTTACATGAATCATCCCAAATACTGATTTAATAAAAATGGCTATGGTAAAACGTATCTCCACAATGTCAGAAACTGTATGATTTAGTGGCAAAGGGCATAGTGCGTCACAATTACTTGTCCTAATGCTACAATCAGAGACCTGACCAGTCAGTTGTATAGGATACATGGATGTGAATTTTTTCACAAAGAGGATTTGAGTAGCCCTTGCAATGAGAGAAACTACATTGTGTTCTTTGTTCTTGTAAAAGTATGCTCAGTCCTGTTGTAATAAGTTATCCAAGAATACCTGAATCGGCACCAGCATAATTGGCAAAGAGAATGGACAGTAACTTCATTGTCGACTTCTGGTACAGCCCGACGACAGTCTCATTCAGGGGGTCCTTGTTCTTCACGAGCCAGTTCATAATGTTGTAGTCGACAGTGCCAGCATAGTGAACCAGGGAGAAATGGGCCTCTGGTTTCCCCTTGATAACCCTGGGTTTCTGGAAGTTCTGTGATTTCCCCAGATGGTTGTCATACAGCTTGGCTTTGAAGGTGGCATCACTGGCCTTGGGGAACATGCACTCCTCTTCAAGGATGGACATGATACCCATGGGCTGAAAAAAAGGAAATAATTGACTTTCCAGCAATTGAATTATTCCAGCATCAGCACACTGCATTTTGGCAGTAAAATGTAACAGAAATGTACCGTGTACACATTCCAGAACAGAATGGTTATACATACAGTATGTCTCTTTTACTGACCCACCTTTTCAATGAGGTCAATGCAGGCCTGCAAGTCCATGCCAAAGTCAATAAACTCCCATTCAATCCCCTCTTTCTTATACTCCTCTTGTTCCAGCACAAACATGTGGTGGTTGAAGAACTGCTGCAGCTTCTCATTAGTGAAGTTGATGCACAGCTGCTCAAAGGTGTTGAACTGCAATAGAGAACGACATTTTGAGTTGAGACTTTCTCTTAGTTTGTAGACTCTTGAAAGACCCTGACCAAAGATGAAGATTACAAAAACAATGTTACCTGCACAAGTCATTCATTCAAAAGATACTCACATCAAAGATCTCAAATCCCGCGATGTCCAAAACACCAATAAAGTATTGTCGAGGTTGCTTTGTGTCCAGGGATTGGTTGATTCTCACCACCATCCAGAGGAACATCTTCTCATACACTGACTTGGACAGAGCGCCAACTGAATAAGACACCTACACAAAAAGATTAAGCCATATTTTGGATGTTAATACATATTCAGATATTTGTAATGGCAAGAACATTTCCAGACTCCAATGAATTAAAACGGCAGTACCATTCTTAGGAATCAAGCCTACAACCTTGAAACATCTAGCTGAGCTCCACTACCATCCATGGGTTTTAAACTGGCCCAATCCACTGAGCTACTGATCAACTGCTGCTGCTTTAACGCAAGCTGAAACATGTTGTCTATGCTGGACTCTCTTGGAGCATGAAACGTGGTCTTTCTTAACTTGCCTGTTGGACATTTTGTCCCTTGGTGACCCATTCATTGCCGACTTTGACTCTTGGATGACATAGACCCTTGATGAGGTCAGCAGCGTTCAGACCCATCAGATAGGCTGACTTGTCAGCATCTGTAACACAGTTTAAGTCGCAATTTCACATATCTTCATTTTCCAACATAGAATACAGCTATTTTCTGTAAGTGGTACATTAATAGCCCATACTGTATTTTATCAGATGTTAAAATAAACGCAGTATGGATTGAAATGTTTACATTTGATTCGCACTTCATCACTCCAAGTATTTTAATGGTCAAATTTTAAATTGAACAGTAATTTCACAGCACAAACACCTGTGTTCTACATTATTTGACAATCTTTTTTCAACTCATGTGTACCATACTTGAATTTGTATAAAGGTATTTTCTATCTAGTCATTATATATGTTGATGCTTCAAAACAATTGCACTTTTTATTATATAGGGATTTGCATGGAGACCTGCATGAACTTATGAGGCATCAGCCAAACTCACCCTCAGTCCCATCAGCCTCCGCTTGCTCCTCTCGCTGTTTCTGCTTGAACCTCATGTTGCCGTAGTGCATGATGGCTCCAACCAGCTTGTAAATGCTGTTCTTCTCTTCCTGAGTGAAGCCCAGCACATCAAAGGCTTCCTAGAGAAAGAGAAGGACATTCTGCTGGGCTGAATGGACATTTATGTGAACAAGGAAGATCAGTGGTCCTAGCACTGATCCTTGTGGGACTCAATACCCAGCTCAGATAAGCTCAATCCTACTACTACCCTTTGTGTCCTATCCCGTAACCACTTCCTAACCCACAACATTAATCTTAATTTACAATTTATATTTAATGTAAATTCAACTAAATTTCCACTAACATCAGTGGCCATCAGCTCATCAGCATCATCAATAGAAGCTACTGTTGTCTCTCCTTGGGAGATGAAGGAGTAGTCATAAGGATTGTTGGTGATGAGCATCATTTCTATTGAAAAGGAAACAAAGGTATCACTATCATTTAGATTAGCATTTTTATGAATATACAATACATTGTAAATTTACTATGTATAAGGACAAAAACAAAATGTTCACTGTACAGAAGTGAACATTCCTACTCACCCAGCAGCTCTGGCTTCTTCTGAGACAAGATCTGGTAAAAGATGTGATAGTCTCTCTCAGCCTTAAGCTGGAAAGTCACACGTGATTTTTCCAGGAGATCTTGAAAAAATAAATATCAGAAGACATAAGCACTTTTAATGCATATAAGCCAAGTCACAGTAGAGCAATATGTTTTGGCGAGTTTTGAAATTTGTATTTGTATTTGCTTACAGGTCTCAATGTCAGCAGAAGCCAGTTTCCCACTGGCTGCAAAATGAATTCGGATGAACTTGCCCTTTAAACAAAAAACACGGAATAATCCATATATGTTTATTTCAATACATAAATTTTACACTTTGCATTTTTGATCTGCAGAAGTTACAAAAACAATCACTTACAAATCTTGAGGAGTTGTCATTTCTGATGGTCTTGGCATTCCCAAAGGCCTCCAGGGCTGGGTTGGCCTGGATGATTTGATCCTCCAGGGTACCCTATAGAAGAGAATACGTATAACCTCAGTCACATACACAGGACATTAATCATGTACACACATTTTAATGTGGATCAGGTGGTAGGTCACCTTCTTCTCAGAGGCTGCATCCTTCTTCCCTGTTCCACCAGCTGCGATGCTGGCAAAGTACTGGATGACCCTCTTGGTGTTCACAGTCTTCCCAGCACCAGATTCTCCACTGGAGAAAGTGGATATTTATTTACTCAGGTTAACCTGGGAATCTCTTTGAATGTAGAATCTCGGTTCTGACTAAAAGCATGCTATTCAGCATACTCCTATTAAGTGTAGCCAAAAAGGACACAGAAATAGCCATATTCCTTCTTCATTACCACAGGTGGATAACACAAGCCTCATGTGGATAACACGGTCACTTTTGTTCATTCAATCTATAATCTATTTAATCTAACTATTGTCAGACATTGTTCATGGTATCCACTGTATTCCCTTGATTCTAGCGTTTCTGTTATTGCCATTTTCCATTTTAAGTCCCATTTAAGAAAAAGGAAATGCTTGGAAATAAGCATATACCACCATGGATAGGTAAATATGGAGTATAATAAGTCATTTACAATCAAGAAATTTAGCAGGACAGAATATGGGTATACAGCTCTATAAGAAATTGAGACCATATAAGGTTTTCAGTTTCACAATTCATGGTTATGTGTAAAATCTAAATGTGATAATCTTTCATGAACTATTGACAAAATTTTATTTGAATTCCAAACGAAAATATTCTGAATGTTTATTCACAGATAATGATACCTCAAACTACTAAAATGCATGGTGTTGTTACTCATTGAATAAATAATAAAAAATAGTTTGCTTAGGGGATAAGGGATAAAAGGATGACCAGACTTACGTGATGAGAATGGACTGGTTTTCTCTGTCTAAAAGGGAAAAGTGTGATACAATAGTCAGACATTGTCAGATTGTACTGAATATTTCACCTCTTAAAATGAATGTTTCTATTTATTTATTTATTTTATTTGTTATTTCTTTGCATTATAAGTGTCTTGTTTGCAGCATCGTTCTTAACCAAAAACATGATTTAACATCTTTGTATACTTGCATAAATGACATTCCATGGTGATGAGCAGCACTCATACTAATCAGATACGCATAACTGCTGAAATTATTATTTTATTAAAGAATTATTGAATACATTTTAATTTTTTTGTTGTATGGGCTAATAGCCTACCACAGTGCATACAAAATTGAATGTTCTGCTCTTGCGAAAGGGCTGTTATTTACAAAAATGCACCGTCTAAAAGCCCGTCCACACCACAGCTATAACGACAATGAGGGTGAAGAACGCTATAGTTGTGATCACGAATGATAAAACGCCTGACAGCCAATCAAAATCCAATCCGAATTTACGGGGTGTCACATTCAAAATGGCAGATGACATAGCCGAGAGACTATTTACAGAATGCTATCGTTCATCAGTGTGTACGCTCGCATCATTATTGTCATAGTATAGTTATGGTTCTCGGTGCGGACAGGCTGACTGTACAGGCAGGCTAAATAATGCTGCAAGTTACCTGTCAGCATGTACTGATAGGCATTGTCAGAGATGGAGAAGATATGAGGAGGAGCTTCACTCCTCTTCTTTCCTCTGTACGCCAGGACCACCTCCTGATTGTACACTGGCAGCCACTTGTAGGGGTTGATAGTGACACAGAACAGCCCAGAGTAGGTCTGTAAGTGGAAGAGGAGTGTTAGAAGAGGAGAGTTAATGCCGGTCAACAGGACTTTAATGGGGAGGACCTAAAGGGCCAAACTCACGTAGATCATCCAGGCTGCGTAACGCTCTTTGAGGTTAAACAGCACAGCGGGCTCGTGCAGGAAGGTGAACATCGCCATGTCCTCAATTTTATCGAACTTTGGCGGGTTCTGAGGGTGAATGTCAGCCTCCTTCACAGTCACAGTCTGACAAAAAGAGAATAGTTACACGACACAACTATGAAACAAGAAAGATGTCTTCAAATATGTAAATGTATTGAAAGCCAATTTCCCCATCTATACCCGTATATACAGTACTATAAAATCTGTACATCAGTATACACTGCTTCAAAACATTCTAGCATTTATTGCAGCTTTCTTCAAGGGTTATGAAATCCTTATCTTAAGTCAAAGACTATAACTTAAGGTAAGTAATTCGTATTTCAAAAAGGGCCATGGTTCTTAAATGGTTATGGAAGTTGTCTTACCTTCCCTCTCTCGGTATCGGCGGTGACTTTGTCCCCGTCCCGGCTGACGATGGTGGCCTTCACAAACTCTTCCACCACGTCGGGCACGAAGCACTCCTTCTTCATGTCGAAGGTGCGAGTCTGGGCCTCCAGACGCTCCTTGTCCGACTTTCGCAAGTAAGAGGCCGCTAGCCCAAACTCTCTCATCTGCGCATCCCCCATCTTTTACCTTTTCAAAGAAAATTCTTACATCATCGTCATTCTGGGCACAAATTCATTAAAATACAAAAAACTAGTCTATGTCACAGTGTATTATTATTAGACATTATACATATAGAGTATTAGTTGCTCTGATGAGGCACTACATGTTTAGTTGTTTTCATTGTACATTTCAGAAGGCAATTCAAATAATTTGCTCATCCCTCTCATGGCTGGCAATGTGCAGTTTTCTTTTTCTTTGTGTAAGGGCCAAAAGTAGCACTCTAAATTAATCCATGTCCCGCACCGAATGACCTTTAAGGAAATGTAATGGGTTTTTATTTTTACTGTTCAACTGTTTCAGTCCACCTTCCGCTTAATCTTTTATTACTGTTATTCTCTTAAATAGTTAATTTTAAATGTTGACATTTTTTGTTGACAACCTGAGACTGAAATGCTGTAACACCATTTGTTGCAGAGCCTCATAAAATAAACTCCTGGAGTTAGGTAACAGCAGAAAGTTCTTGTCAGAATTCTTACCTCCTTGTGAAGCCACCAACGAGAAGACCAGTAATGCAAGCAGGCCTGTGGAGACAGAAGAAATATACACAGTAAACATCAAACCTTTCTCAGATCTACAGAACTCATCAGCCTGCAGAGATACAGTTTGGGGGTCTCAAAGCTCCCTACGGTAAGTGTGAGAGCTTGCTTCAGATACATGGAGATATTTTAACGTATCTAATGAGAAAATGGCTCGTATGCAATATGTTACAGTTCAAGCAAAAAGAAAAAATAGAGAAGTTACCTCCAATTCACAACTCGCTTTCAAAATATGCAGTGACCTGTGTGCACGAAACTCTCTTCTCTCTTTATAAAGGCTGCCACCCTCCCATATACGGACTGGCATCTCAGGCATCGGGAATGTAATTGTCTCATTTTGGGGTGGGGTACAGCAGAGAGGGGGCACCATGTGTGCCCTTCTGTTGTATGTAATCTGACTGGGGCCAATCAGAACTACAGGAAAGGACTGCGTTATAGAAACGACAGTACCGTATATAAATCTGGGCTTTTCCCCCCATTCATATTGGCATTTTCTTGCATCAATGAATAGTCTAATTTGTAACGCACATATAAGTATACATAATAGTTTGTAACTATAATTAGCACAATGTATGATTTTTTTCTTTTTTATCATCCTCGAAGTATTCATCTGGACAGGTGTCCTCATAAAAATATATTTAAAATCGTTAGAAAAAGAAACCATTAAAATTACCTCATCAAAATCATTTTAGATAATAAACATCTATCATTGAAGCAAAAAACAATCTATGATAGATAAAAAACTTGAACAGACAAAACTTAATTTTACCATTTTCAAGTCAACTTCTGAGCTTGGAGTGCTCTGGGGAAATACTAAACTGGGATGGCAAGGTTGGGAGGTAACAGACAGAGTGCAGATACCTATACCTTCTTTGTTCTCAGTGAACCACTGCTTATGGCAAGAGAAGACTGTCTTATCAGATGCCTGCCTGGTAAACTGAAGCCCACTTTCACAACCTTGTGAAGGCCCATAGTGTGTTCTTCACAAAACCTTTAGAAAAGGTCTCAATTTCTTTTCCTAATAACATCCTGCGTAATACAGTTTTCAAATCTTCTTTTTTCTGATTGGCTGACCATTTGTGGCAAAAGTCATTGAAAGGAATACATTCTCAAAATTAATTATAATAAACTGTTTTACACAAACAGTGATATTCAAAATGTGGAGTGACAATGGCAAATGAAATGAGAAAGTGAAATGCATCTTTGTGAATTATAGTTGCGGCACATAAGCTATAATGTATCGTGATCCTGTTACAGGATCTCCACAAGGGCATGAACAGCAGTAAACTACCAAACGGACCCGTCTAAATAAAGTTTATTAATGCAGAGAGGATTACCTAGACCAAAAGTGCCAAATATCACAGAATAAGATCATCACAGGTGACACATTTTGGTGGCGACTCACTTGACGAGAGGGCTAAATGTACTTCAAGGCTACAGCTGTCCCCTAATGTGGACCAAGTGAAGGCCAAGGTCGCCGCCCCGGCGAGCAAAACTTTACCCCCGTTGTCATCTTGTTGACGGCGCATTGTTTCCTTTGGGTCGTCCTTGAGCACAAAGATAGCCTCGTGAAATTCTTCCCGAGTGCCTTGCCTTGATTGAGAACAACAGCCTGTGAGGCACATTCAGTTGTTGTCCTGTGTGCGGGATCTATCCCCCCCCCCCCCGGCTGTCAGTGACGGCAGTAAGCAATGGCCGTCTGCTGCGGCACATCGACATCGCGTGTGGGGTGTGACGCTCAAGGGTCGCTCGTTAGCCACCGCTTGTTGCTGTCGGACAACGGAGGAAACGTGTGACATTGTCTATTTAACCCTCATTAGCGGTAGGGTATCTCGTGTGTGGGGTGTGACGCGCAAGGGTCGTTCGTTAGCCACCGCTGTTGCTGTCGGACAACGGAGGAAACGTGTGACATTGTCTATTTAACCCTCATTAGCGGTAGGGTATCTCTTGCGTTGATACATCATCCAAAAAAAAAAAAAACTTGCTGTGATAAGACTGCCTGTAAATGTAGTAGTGTAATTATCATATCACAAACCATATACAATTCAATTGTCTGTATAGTTTTGAAATGCACAATAATCACAGATACAAAAAGAAAAAATGTGACTTTTGGCATGTTGAAAAGTTGACTGTGTAATTGAAGAGTGCACTTGCGTTTCCTGAGCTGGATCTGCTACTGTACTGTATGTCCGCTCTGCGGTGTATGTTTTCCTTAGATTTCCTGGTTAAATAAAGGTCAAATAAAAAAATTATGAAATAAAAATATTCACAGAAATTCTTTCTATGGCATGGTACCAATGTATGTTTTCTCACTGGATTATGCACAGCATACTAAATTTGCATTTGCCAGCTTTTCTTTTCTTATAGATCCATTCATTTATTCATAATATTCTCTTACACATGAGCATATAAACACGTAATGTGAACAGCATGCCTACATCAATTCTCAATAAGGGTTATCAAAGTATTTGTAAATTCACAAAAGCTGATGAGAAACAAACAATAAGCTTTTTATCTCAGTGGGGACCCTTGTTATAAGTACATTGTTGAATACATACAGTAAGCCATAAAGGTTACCAATGGTAACCCCATACCCTATTAAGTGATTTAGAGATTCCTTTTTTTGTGTTCATTGCCAGTATGTT
Source organism: Conger conger (assembly GCF_963514075.1). Classification (NCBI taxonomy): domain Eukaryota; kingdom Metazoa; phylum Chordata; class Actinopteri; order Anguilliformes; family Congridae; genus Conger; species Conger conger. The sequence continues at coordinate 3,474,666 of NC_083763.1, read as the reverse complement.
AAGGTTAAACTCACAAAACAATATAAGGCAACATTTTCATAGTATGTGGGAAAATGTGTATGCTACTGACATTTGACCTGTAGTCCACTGAAAGTCTAAGTTAAAGCCAACTCCAAAACAGTTCTGTACATTCTCATTAGTAAGATTGCAAGGTTGTGGTCAGGCCATAGAACGCTCTCCACTGTTTTTAATTTAGCATTTATATTTGACGGCACTTTGGTTCAAAATCATTTTGAAATGTGTTCATATTAAACTAATTTATTTGGTATGCTTTTAATTCTTGTATCACTCTAAATCAGCAAATATATGAACTGTCAACTGTCAAATATATGTGTTGATAATTAATCATGGCCATAATTGGATGTGGAACCTGTGTCGAAAGGAAGGCCAACAAGGTTCAGAATATAAAACGTGTGGTGTGAGGAGAGCTCAAATCATTTTCACTTTGACAGCCTTTCCACAATGTCAAGTGTCACGGCTGCAAATGCTCTGCAAGGCTGCGACATGCTTTGCACTTGTTGAGAACGATTAAGACAACCAGCCTTGAAGACGTGTGAAAGTCAACCCCCCTACCCCAACGGAGCAAAAGGACAATAATAATAATGAACGATAATGAATTCAATTGTAAACTGCCCAATTAGTTGTCAAACAAAACAGCTTTAAGAAAGCTATCCGACCAAAAAGATGAACGATGTAGAGATGTTTACCCCCTCAAAAATTCCGGATCTGCCCCCTCCCCATTAGTTAGCGCTGTAATGAGCCATAGCACTTGAACTCCTTATCTGACTGACACTACCATCGCTCTCAGCTGTCCACATCACTCCTAAGAACATTCAGCCGCTACTCGGACCTTTCACCCCGACAAAGGCACTCACTTGTCACCATCTGTAATCCGATTCCCCTTTTCTTTTTATAATCTTCTTTTTTTTTTTTTTTCTTTGATTGGAAGGGCAAATAGGAGTCGCCTCATCTTACCTCATATTTCACTTGTATTAGTGTGGTGGCTATATTCGGCCGGCGAGTGTAGCTTGCGTTGGCAATGGGCCAGCATCCAGCAGTCCTGGCACTCTGCAATACATAGAGTATGATTGCAAGATATTTTCATGTGGTTATTCTGTTTAATTCTTATTCTGATGTTAAACCACATTGCGAAGCCAAAGATAATCTAATGTAGAATTTACATTTCTGTTTTAATCTAAATGGTCACAAAATATCTTTCAGGTCTTTTCATTGTTATCCAAATCCATCTGACACAATTAACATTATTTAGATTGGTTATACAATTATTATTCCAATTACACAACAGTTTTACCAACACGTTTATAAATGATATAAGAAAAACTTAAAGAACGATACAGTGACTCAATTCAAACTTTTTTTATTATGCCGTTTTAACTACAGAATGGAGCGCTTCTAAAGTGTTGCTCGGTTTACGATATCTCCGATACAATGAATGAACCGAACGTAAACATAGCGGTTTGGTTTTTGCTAAGTTAGGAGTGACTTATCGTGATTTCTATTCGCAACTAACATGGTCGAGGACTCGGGTTAATATTTTGTAGTGATTGAAACCTGTGTGGGATTATAGTGGAGAAGTGAGCCGTGTGAAGATTCGGTTTGAGGGACACCGATGCCTTAATTAGCATCCCGCCTCTTTCCCTCCTCCCCGTCAGTCCTCCTGGCAAACACACACACACAGCCTCTGTCTCCTCCAGTAAGAACCGGCTCCTGAAGGTGACCTGCTCTGAGAGAACAGCTCTCAGCTCTGCAGTAGAACTCCTGGAGGGACGGAGAGGTAAGGAGCTCATCCGTCACTTTCAACTGATGATAGCTAAAAAATCTAGATATTTATATTTTAAAGGTTATGTTGTACGTCGCTCTGGATAAGACTAGAGCATCTAAATGCCTGTAATGTAATGTAATGTTATGTATTATTAAGTTACCCTGTTTTGCTTTCAGGAAAGAGTTAAGATATAACTGTATAATATATGTTCCAATGAGTGATAGGTTTGTGGTTATATATTTGCAATAAAAACACTGCAACTCAAAACAGAATAGACTACATCAATGATATAATACAGCAATGTTAATATTTCATTATAACAGTATAACTCTTACTCCTAACAATAATTTTGGTGATATTGTTTCATAAGAACTTAGAAATAACTCATTTGGATATAAAAAGGGATGTGTTTACTCAGAATCAAAATGAGATAATGAAGTCACAGAATATGATTGTTTTGCAAAGATTTTTCATTGGTTTGGTTTTTTTTTTGGCATTAAAAAGAGAAATAACAATGTAATGTATGCAGCTCATCAAAATTTAGTGCCCTAGAAAAGAGATTTTAAAATAAATTGTAATACAAATCTTGGAGAAATATTTGTTTTTTTTTTGTGGACTTTCACCTATGTAAGGGTCATATAGTAATATATCGTAATTAAATCCTTACTAGACACTTAAGTATACAATTTAAAGGGCAATTGGAAAAACCTGGAGGAATGTTAAGTAGACTCCATATCTGTTCATCTACCACCTGGTTATTTTCTGTGAAAATGTTTCCCTTATGTCACTTTCATATTAATCTCTTGAGTTTCTATCAGTAATATCCATGGAAGCTACAAAGAAAAAGCTACCTTCTACATCCATATCATAACTCACGCAAAAAGGTAAGAAAAAGCCAGATAAGCTAGCAGGAAAGGATCATAAAAATCCCCATGGGAGTAAGGTTTTAAAGTGTTTTTTTACTGAGATTTTTAGAATATTTGCAAGAACTTCACAGTTTGCTGAGATCTGACCAAAGGTTTTTTTCCTTTTAACTGGTTTAAAGGTCAGTAGCTATAGACCTATTTGTAGAATACCAGTCATTTCCAAAGTAGCAGAGGAAGAGTTTGTTGAGCAACTGGCTACCCCCCTGAAAAAAAAGCAATTTCCCATTAGATGCAATGAAATTAATCTTTAGAGTAAGCCACACTAGTTGGACTGCAGGTTATATTTCCCTAGAGAAAATAAAACTGACTTGACAAAGGAGAGGTGATATGTGATGTGTTGTTACTCTCTCAAAAAAGATGTGCTGATAGAATATGTTACTACATTTTGTGTCAATGTTACTTTTGTTTTACAAATATACAATTTATGTGTTACAGAGAGACTTTTGAACACAGACTGTGCTGAAATTAACACAACATGTTGTTTTTAACATATAGTATCTGTTTAGAAAGTGTAGATCTGTGTAAAGTCCTTTGCCATATTTGTTGCAATGTTCTCATGTCAACATTTTATTTATCTGAACAGGTCCTTAAATGGATAGGCTTGCATTTTCATGTTTAACTGATAGTAGTGTGTCCAAAATTCTCACCCCATTGAAAATGTACAATAAGGCTGCCATGGGAATTAGATTGGGGTCCCTTGCTACTTAAAGAAAACATGCCGATGGGGGCGGCCTGTAGCATAGTGGTTAAGGTAAGTGCAGTGGTTCAAGCGCCGGTGTAGCCACAATAAGATCCGCACAGCCGTTGGGCCCTTGAGCAAGGCCCTTAACCCTGCATTGCACCAGGGGAGGATTGTCTCCGGCTTAGTCTAATCAACTGTACGTCGCTCTGGATAAGAGCGTCTGCCAAATGCCATTAATGTAATGTAGTGTAACATGCCAAAGACATCTCAGCACACAGTGGCCTCTGCTCCAGGACTATACTAGGCGTCTATGATACTTCAATGTCGCACCAATTTCGGCCAACCTGCATTCTCATCAAAAGAAATTATCAAATGGAATTCACAATCCTCTAGAATAAAGTCAAGAAAAAGTGCTTTTCCATTGTTCCTTGTACTAATGTAAAAGTACTTGCATGTCGACACAATTTCTACGCATTAGATGAATGAATTGCCTCTGTACAGCACATATATATATATAACCTATATTTTGTCACCATTGCATTTTAATACACCATATTTTTTGCTGCAAACCACACTGAATTTTTGAAAAGAATAAATATGCATCAATTTTCAGCTATTGTTTAAAACTATGCATCCAATGTGTTGTTGTTGTTTTTTTACCTCCCATGGGACTGAAGATGAAATAAGACATTGCCACTTTGGGGGCAGTACATTAAAAAACGTTCACTGTCATGAATAAAATAAGTAAAATATGGCATGCAACATAACTCTGCACAAGCTTTCCTGGACATAAAGCACAGGCAATACAGTGTACTACCTGCATTCAGTGCCCAGGGTTTCTGCATCGCTTAAATTATCTAAATGACCTTCATGTATACAGTGAAATACATTCAATTCAGGGCCATGCGGTGCATTGTGAGGGTACACCGCTTACTCACTGGATGACCTACCAAGCCAGCTGTCAATCAATTAGATACATGTGCATTTACTGAAAATATGAACATTAGTTGATATTTTCATATTTATCTCCATGTGGACGTAGACAGTAAGCAAGCAACCAATAATAACGTGCTCAGTTGTTTGTGTGGAAGATAACTTGGTATTGAATGTATCATACATTTCTGGCAATTCATGTTAAAATTTGGTGCAAATTGACTGCTGCTTTTGCACCTTTATTAGGGAGTGAGAAGGTCTAGAAGGCCTAGACCCAATTCACAGAATTGATCAGGTGTCCGTGTTGCTTGCAAGGAGAAACAGAGCACTGACACATTTTGGACCACAAGCAGAATACTTTATGATCACTGTCATGCATATGATTATTTTTCAGATATTGAACTGATTTCGAAATAAAGACCACTGCGAAAAGAAAGTGTTACGTTTATTTTTTGTTCATGCTTGTCGCCGAACTCATTGAGATTGAAATGAGAATGATTGATTAATATTTCAAGACGTGTTCTCTTTATTTATTTGTATTTAGCCTACATGTGTAATTTGTAATTGCGCGCGGCTCCAGGCATTATGAGACAGCAGCCGAATAAAAGTGATGTTTATCCTTATTTGAAGTGCTGTTCTTTTCTATATATAATGTTTAGAAAAGTTGGGAGTCAGCACGCGCACCAAAAGACGTTTTTAAATTTGACTCGTCAGCATGTTACCCTGCAATAGTCTGCACTTAGCTAATTACTGTGCGAGTCGGAGCTTATGACTCAAGCTATTTACTGCATATTGTTCAGAGCCAAAAAGCAGCGATACTCACCAGTTGGGACCAGTTCTCCGTAAACTGAATTTGTACTACTCACAAGCACACGCGACGCGGCGTTATTTCCAAGCAAGAGCTTTGCCCGGTGCATTTCAAATTTGACATTTTTTTGTTTATTTTCCACTATGGAAAAAAAATGCCGAAAAATAGAAAATTGCCACATCCCACGGATAGGCCATTAGCTCACAAACATTTTCTTTTTTTCGTGAAACGAGCTTATATGCGAATATAGAGACACTGACACTGCTTTACCCACCTTCCAACTGTACCTCTCCCGAGTCACGTTATCTCCATCACGGCTGGAAATGGAACCCGTTCACGCTCTCCAATTCAACACAGAGGAAACGTTGACGGAGCAAGTCTGCCCCTCCAGATACCTGCGTAAGTCGGGCCATGACCTCACACATCTCCTAAGCAACACGGAAGATGATTGACGACACTTGACAGACTGACAGTTAGCAACAAGTATTAGCAACGCAGGCGTACAGTAATGACAACCGGTTAGATAATGCCAGTGCATCTACAGAACACTGCCGGTCAGCCGGATGGGTCAACAGCAGATTGGTAAGTAATGGAAATGCAAACAACCACACAAACAGAACTGTAACACACAGTCATTCAAAGATGGAGGGAAATCTAAGACAGACAGGAAAGCAGAGGTTGCACTCATACCGAAACCAGGGAAGGCTGTCGGACCAAATGCTGAGCAGAGGTCCAGATATATACTCTCCAGCTGCTCTGCCCTAAAAGGCCAAGGTCGCTGGTGCCTAAACACCCATCATGCCCCCTCCCTGTGTCCCTCTGGGTGATCCGTTCAATATCCCAAACCATTGTTTCCAACCACTGTGCCCTGTGGGCCACAGCCAGTAATTCAGAATATCTCCGCGATGCTCTGTGCCCATAAACTCTCCGTAAGCCGTCCATCCGCCTGCACCGTTTACCTGTTACTCATCGTCTTTAAATACCTGCTTCTCCATCACCTCACCCACGTAACTCCTCGTATCTGCACTTCGGCTGTCTCTTTCTCAAATCCAGGGCGCTGAAGACATTTACTCTGCCCTGGTGCAAAATCCAGCTATGGCCAGCTTGAAATGACCAGCTATACCAGCCGTTTCAAGACATGGCTCTAGCTGGTCAAACCATGTTGAGTATGGAGCTGGTCTGAACTGGTCAACCAGCTACCAACTAATATGTTTCACCGATTTCCCCTCTAGTGGCCATATATTAATTAAGCAATATCACATGAGAAGGAGTGCTGTTGTACTGTATATAGTCACGGCTGTGATTCAGTCGTAGGTTCAGCTCTACAGACAAGGCTATTTATCAAGTAATGGTCGTTTCAGACAATAATTTGAGAATAGAATAGATTGACTTTATTTGGCATTAACAAAAAATATATCCTCCAGAATTCTTAGCTACCTGTAACTGTCTCACGTTGCCAGGTAACTCCATAAACAAATACAAAGACTGAATACTTAGTTGGCTAGCTAGCTAGTCAGTCTTTGCATTTATTTATAGAGTTGCCTAGCAACAAGAGACAGTACCTAATAGAATTCTGTAAACAATGCGGATTGATCCCGGATAGTGATGAGGTCAATATATGGGGTCAACATATCAGAACTCATGGAATGCCTCTTGTCCAATCAAATTATTTGACCGGAACTGTTGTATAATTTACTATACTGAAATTTGCACAAAATTATTGTACATATGAAATGTTTTATTAATGGTGGGCAGTCATAATTAAAGTGTGAATTTTAGTGTACCAGTATATCAAGACAGAAGACAAGATCATTTTTCTACAGTTTATTTTCAATTAAGTCAGATCAGAGAATTATTAACATAATTACATCACTTGCTTCATAGTTAATATAACAATAACCATTGGAGTCATACATTTTATTACTGATGTCATCGTTATTTATTATAATTACCATTTCGAGAACATGAGTGCATGAAAATATAACTAATGAAGACAGAAAGAGAACTCAATAAGGATAGGTGACACACCATTAACCTCCCAACTCAACCTATACATTCATATTATACCTTCAGTCCATACGACAGTCTCCAGGCTGTCTCGATATGCTTCAAATTGTTTCTTCTAGAGGGGAGCTTGGATGCGTTCAAAGGACAACCCAGCCTAACCTCCAGCTGTGTACGATTCAAGTGACGAGGCAAAATGTGTTACAACTTTCCAGGGTTACATGTACTATTCGCTTGACTATACCGACGGGTTCGGAAAAAAAACCGAACCTCCACACACGCTGCATTTTTGCACCGTTGTTTTCTCTTAAAAGTCCTAGTCTCCCCACACAGCTGTTATTTGAAAAGACACAATCATAATCTGATTTTGTAGAAAATAAAATAAATAACTACAGTAGGGATTTTAGTCAATTTGAATTTCACAATGAGAAGGCAGTGACCCAGGTTCTTTACTCTGAGGCAGAGTTAATCCTGGTAAACATTAATAGCTTAAATAGCCGGTGTATTGCCACGGTAAATACCATTATTTACTGGCATGACCACCTAGCGAAGGTTTTGTCCAGTTAAATATATTTTAAATTGCACTTATTTAAATCGTATAGCTAAAACAGCTCATTGTCAGACATGCATTTATCAGGCTATTGAATGCAACCTCAGACAAGGTGAGCTAGCTAGCAAACAGATTAGCTACATTTGTATAACGAGCCAGAAGACCACCATAGCCCAGCCCCCCTGTAACATTCGTCACAGCTTTCTTCTTTCTATGACAGAGGACAGACAAGAACTCTTGAGTTTCAATGAGACGCCATTTCACAAACTCAACCTATCAGAAGAGAACTAGGCAGTATCTATACTGACCGATAACAGTCTGATCAAGGAGAAGTGGGGAGGGCTTTATAACCAAATCAGACACACGTAGCATGTAGCAAACCAACCTAATAAATATGCTGTCATTTCCTGCCGCTCCACTGTGCATATTCCACTCCTTAAAATTCTGTCGTTGGTTACCAGCATTTGGCAATTAAGTGTTATTAATTTCAACAGCATCAGGCCGGTACCAATGACATCATCATTTATTTCCATCCAACCCAACTGTTGCTGGCAGAACAAATAAAGAAATCAGCAAGAATAGGTTTTCTAACACGATTTTTTTTAAATGCAAACTTTTTAAGACTTTAAGGAAAATATATCGATTTGATATACACAGAGTTTGGATCTGGGAAAAGGCTACCTCTCTCTGCTCTGGAAATATGCCCTCTACGGTACGCTAAGTCTGCTTGTTCATATCATAAGGTCCACTTTATGGAGAGCAAATCTCACAGAGTATGTAGTACAGAGTATGGAATAGAAACACAGGGGAACGCCTGTATTGTAAGAGCCTAGAAAATCTCAAATCTCAAAAGATTGTGTATTAATGTTTCTCCCCCACTCCTGATATGTGAAACGGTATCAAAGGTGATCCTGTTTTAGCTCTAGGTGTTACAGCCTTCTGATGCTTAGACTGTAAATTGTGGCATAGAGAACCTCAGCAAATCAGAACAGCCCAGTTACCTTTAGCGTCTATCAGCTCAGCCCTGTACACGGCACCTGCAGTAAAACTCTGTGTGAGCCTGTGTATCCATCTCCTGCAGCATCAGAAGGGGAACTGCGTGTTGTGGACACAGTATTTCTACTGGATGAGTTATCGCTCATGAACCGGGGGGCTATGTCTACCGTATTTACACAACGTAATCTCCCTGCCGTTGCCCTTGGGAGTGTTTTCCGGCGATGGGGAAAGTTGACCCCCCCCCCACCCTCCATGCTCTTTATGTACATTTCTCTTGACGCGTTCTGTGATATGTATATCGGTGAGGCTCCACTAGGGGGGGCGATGTTGTAAAAAGCAGCAGTGTTAACCTCTGAGGCATGGCGTGTACAGACGGGGGTTATAGCCCTGTCCGCACCGAGGGAGGGTCAGCGGGTGTGCGTGAGGTGTGAGAAGGTGTCGCTGTGAGCTCTCTCTCTACGAGCTACTGGTACCACTGAGGTACTCCGGCGCCGCACAGCTGAACTGACACACCATGAACGATGCATGACCCCCCCCATTAGTGTTATTAAAGACTAGAATGTGATATGTTACCAGAAGTATCAGAAGTAGACTGTGTGCGTTGCCTAGCGGCGGAGCTCGGCGCTCTCTGCGCCACGCGGCGGGAGTGGGCGGCTCTCTGTCGGACGGCCGGGGCGGAAGAGCGCGCGCGCGCGGGCGGGCGCTAGGTCTCTGGGTTGGGCGTGGCCAGCAGGGGCACGTTGTCCCTTCTCCTCCGGCCCAGCGGGGGGCGCCGGTACTGCTCGCCGTCCGCCAGCGTCTGGGGCAGGGGCTTCCGCTTGCTCTCGGGCAGCAGCAGGATGGACAGCACGGCCAGCAGGGCCAGGGACGAGTACACCACGTGGTGCAGGAAGTAGCCGTAGTGGTTCCACAGGTCCATGAGCGGGGAGCTGAGGCGGCCCACGCAGCCCAGGCCCAGAACCAGGCCCACACCACTGCCCCTGCAGGGAGGGGTTACACAGAGAGAGAGAGAGAGAGAGGGGGGTTACACATGCTCACACGCACACGCACACATGCACAGCACAGAGCAGAGCAGAGCAGAGCAGAGCCAGGACCAGGCCCCCCCCCCACTGCACCTGGAGAGAGGGGTTACACACACACACACACACACACACACAGTGAGAGCAGGGTCTGTCTGTGTGTGTGTGTCTGTGTGTGAGTGTGACTGAGTGAGTGACCTGAATTTGCTTTCCGCCCTCGAGCACATGGCCCCCCGTGGGAATAATGAGACGAGACATAAAGATATAAAACAGAAAACAAAACTGCAGGAGGCTCAGGGAGAGGGAGAGAGAGAGAGAGAGAGAGAGAGAGAGAGAGAGAGAGAGAGGCTCAGAGCCTCACACACACGCACACACACACACACACACACACAGGGGGCGGTTACCGGATGACCGTGGGGATGACCTCGGCGGTGAAGAGGATGCAGAGGGAGGCGGCAGCCTGTGAGGAGAACAGCCCGAGCACGGAGAACACGGTGATGGCCGACCCGCTCAGATCTGAGAGAGACACAGAGAGACTTTACTCACTGCACACGCGGCAGAGGAGCCACCACAGCAACAACCTGAGGAGATCAGCGACAACCTGAGGAGATCAGCAACAACCTGAGGCGATCAGCAACAACATGAGGAGATCAGCAACAACCTGAGGAGATCAGCAACAAGCTGAGGAGATCAGCAACAACCTGTGGAGATCAGCAACAACCTGTGGAGATCAGCAACAACCTGAGGCGATCAGCAACAACCTGAGGCGATCAGCAACAACCTGAGGAGATCAGCAACAAGCTGAGGCGATCAGCAACAAGCTGAGGAGATCAGCAACCTGAGGAGATCAGCAACAAGCTGAGGAGATCAGCAACAACCTGTGGAGATCAGCAACAACCTGTGGAGATCAGCAACAACCTGAGGCGATCAGCAACAACCTGAGGAGATCAGCAGTCTGCAGGGAGTCTGCAGGGAGTAACATTAAGGTTAAGGTAAATGACTGGGACCCGCAAGGTCGGTGGTTCGATCCCCGGTGTAGCCACAATAAGATCCGCACAGCTGTTGGGCCCTTGAGCAAGGCCCTTAACCTGCCAAATGCGTACCAAGTAAGTACCTGTAGACACTGCAGCCCACAGGGCCTGGAGTGCAGTAGCCCTGGAGGAGATGGACACTGCAGGTGTAATACACTATTTTAGCCACATGGTGGTGACCATCACTTTGAGAGATAAGTGACCCTTCAACCTTGCACAGTACAGAGGCGAAATATGTAAAAAAATAATAATAATAACAAAATAAAAAAACATTTTAAAACATCATTTTGTCATTTAAACAAATAAAAAAGGTATAATTAAATATGAATATATCACGACATTAAATCTGTGTTGCATATTTAACGGAGCGTAACCGCGATCACTTACACTCGGTGAGCCCCAGCAGAATGAGCGAGGCCAGGCCCGTCATCGTCATGGCGAGGAGCAGGATGCCACGGCGACCGCACCTGTCCACGGTCGCCCATAGCAACAGCCAGGCGGCACCGCCCGCGCAGACGGACAGCAGGTACGTCCAATAGAAGCTGGGGGAGGTGCCCTTCACATCACGCCGGAACGAGCTGTAGCAGTGACTGATTCCGTGTGAGATGAACCTGGAGAGAGAGAGACATTAACACTGCACTGAGAGAGAGACAGAGAGAGAGAGAGAGACATTAACATTGCACTAAGAGAGAGAAAGAGAAATTAACACTGCACTGAGAGAAAGAGAAATGAACACTGCACTGAGAGAAACATTAACACTACACTGAGAGAGAAAGAGAAATGAACACTGCACTGAGAGAGAGAAACATTAACACTACACTGAGAGAGAAAGAGAAATTAACACTGCACAGAGAGAGAGCGAGAGAGAAAGATAAATTAACACTGCACTGAGAGAGCAAGAGAGAGAGACATTAACACTGCACTGAGAGAGAGAGAGAGAGAGAGAGAGAGAGACATTAACACTGCACTGAGAGAGAGAGAGAGAGACATTAACACTGCACTGAGAGAGAGAGAGAGAGAGAGAGAGAGAGAGAGAGAGAGAGACATTAACACTGCACTGAGAGAGAGAGAGAGAGAGAGAGAGACATCAACACTGCACTGGGAAAAAGAGAGAGGAGGGAAAGAGAGAGAGAGACATTAACACTGAGATAGAGGGAGGGAGAGACTCATTACATCATAAGCCAAAGAAATGAGTGGAATGCAGAGAGCAAAAAAAAATCAGAAGACAAAAGCACAAAGATGACACTCACGAGGTGAAGCCCAGCACACACACGTTCTTCCAGATGTTTCTGCTGTGCAGCAGCTCAGGGAAGGAGAGGTGTGGTCGGCACGACGACGGTGGCTCAGAATCCAGCTCTATGTCGAGGACAGAGCCGTTTTAACTCCGTTAGCCAATATGAACAGAAACACGTCTCTTACGGTCACATCTGACGCCCTGTATTTTAAAACGCATTTGATGTTCTCTTTAAAATGTTGTTTCCGTTTTTTGTCCATTTTCTCCCAATTTGGTGGTCAATTGTTCCCTGTTTCATAGTCAATCTCCCATGAACTGCTGAGGATTCACCACTACAACCCTGCCCCCTGGAGGCCAGAAAGAGAGCAACATGCCATCCCTAGGGTCTCCGTCTGTGGCGATTCTCCCTCTGAGTGCAGGTTTTCGTTTCATTTGATTCAACTAAGTCACTAATCACGGTCACCTCAAGGAAGACCCGGATATGTCGAGTCAGGTGTCTTAGTGCTGGTTTAGAACAAAAAACTGCACCCATACGGGCCCTAGGTCGGATAAGACTGGACCCACCAACCAAAGTACAACATCTGCCACAAATTACCCAGGATCAAACGCAGGCATAGTGTTGCCACATATGTCAGTGGGGGGGGGGGGGGGGGGGGGGACTTTCTGAACCTAAAACGTTTTTTTCAGGACTATCACATATGCACTTCACATCCACATAAGTGCAACGGGTTAACAGATCCACCTCAAGACCGCAGGGCACAGCATGTACTTGCGTACACCATGTGCCGACTTGCCCAGCGCCCAGTCAGACACGTGGAACATGACTCTGCACGTGATAAATCTGCTCCTGTGACTGGTAGCAGCAATGCTACACGCTGATGCCCAAACACGAGTTAAAAAACGCAGCGCAAAAAACAAACATCACGGACTTGGCTTCCATCTCTCCTCACTAAAACACTACGCAACTGCATGCCAAAAATATTTCCATATTTTCTCACATACATTTTCAGAAACATTAAGAACAGCAATGCTCGCTTGCGGTCACGTTATTAATCTCTGCGCTAAAGAGGCGAATCCATAATTGAACGGGGCCACAACGCTAAGTGCAGACAGTTAGTGCAGGCTGCTTTAGTAAATAGACGGCCCATATTTAGCCGGCCACGTCTCTGGATACCTGTAAAGCTTTCATCATCCCGCTCTCGCTCTCTCTCTCTCCGCTCGCTGAAGGAGTGCAGGTCGGAGGATCTCTCCGTGAGGAGGAGCCAGCGGGGAGACTCGGGGAACACGCCCGGCACTCTGAGGAGGAGGAGGAGGAGGAGGGGGGGGGGGGGAGACAGGGCCACGGAAACATTTAAACACTCTGGGCTCATTCCAATCCCTCTTGTTCTTACTCCTTTTCTCGCCCCCCGGCTCCCTCCATCGGGAGCGGCTAGGAAAAGGCGAAAGACAGGAAAAGACAGGAAAAAATCAAGAAAATCAAGAAAATCAAGAAAACGTGAATTAGGTGAATGGAATGTCCGTGCTCCTTCAAACGTGATTTCGAAGCCACGTGAGTTACAGACGTGGCAGATGCGTGGCAGACGGAGGAGAGGTCGATCATTTATATTTCTCGCTTCGGAAAAAAAATACTTCCGCATAGGATTCGCTCGCGTTCCCTCGCGAGAAAGGAAAGTTCTGGAGTTCTTAACTTCGACTTCTAGCTCCTAGAAGAAACATTTAATGGGTTTGGATGGCGGACCTGAGAAAAATAATGGATCGGAATGAGCTGGCAGACTTCTCCTTTTTTTAAGGACATCATGTGTACTGAAATGGACAGTTGTATTTGCTAGTTAGTCCAAAGACATGCATGTTAGGTTAATTGGAGAGTCTAAATTTCCCCCATAGGTTTGCTCCTGCCGTTGCCCTTGACCGAGGCACTGGCCTCAGAGCTGGAGTTGGTCCCCGGGTGCTGCACTGTGGCTGCCAACTGCTCCTAAGTAACTGGGATGGGTCAAATGCAGAGCATGCATTTTGTTGCCTTAGAAGGCAATGACAGTAAAATTGAATCTCGTCGCATCTAATAGTTACTGGAACAAGTATCTGTTGTTAATATTGTTATATGATGCCAGTAAAATAACAGAAAGGGTAAGGGTGTGTGGGTTTTAGCCAATGGAGACGGGTGCTTAGATTGTAGCCTTTTGTGGTAAATGCAATCACTAGCACATCATTTACCACAATCAATATTTCAAAGATGCAAAAACTGTGCAAAACTGTGCAAATGCATTACATCCCAAGCTAATATTCTCCATCAATTTCTTTGATACCTCTGTGACATCTTTGCCTAACGGGAGTGGACATTACATTCCTCCATTCCTTGCACGACGGCAGATGAGAACTAACTTTCACCAATCTCATTTCACCAATAAAGGTTGCTAAAAGTCTTTCTGAGAATTCATGTTTTATAATCGCTGAATAATATCTCGTCTTAAACATTGCTACGGTGCGTTCACTGAAGTTTATCGACTCGGCTAACTTGTAGTGAGTTATGACCCTTTGTTGCAAAGGGGTACCAGGCAAGGCAACTCCTTGGATGCTTGTGTGACTTTTATCATGCTTTAGGACAGTCTCCCTCTCTCCCGTCTCACCCATAGCTCAGGAAGAGAGAGAGAGGTGCAGTCCCCGCTCCGAGCAGTCCCCTCCAGGACTGGCACCCCAGGGCTACACCGAGCAACAGCAGCTCCCCGGCAACCGTCGTTAGGCCTGCTACCATGGTGATCAGGAGTCTTAGCGATGGGTCGCAAAGTTCCAGACCTGCGGGGTCAAACATAACGAGAGGCCGTGTTTGGAGAATGCATAACGGCGTGGCCAGTTTTGAGAACAGTATTGTTCAAAAAGGAGAGATATGCATTTGTTTCAGACCAACAGAAAACGCAATAAACTAACAGTACTAACGCATGTGTAACACAACACTGTTACTGCCATTTAACGTATCGCTTTCACCAGATGTTACAATCCACTGCCTAAACACATAGTGATAGATACATTTGCAGATACATTTAACAGCTATGGAGTGGTGTTGATTTAGTTTTTTTCAATCATTTTCTTTCTTTTCCATTATTTCCCTATGTACCCCTGTATTTCATTATCTCCCATTCACTATCTCCCCTGTATTTCATTATCTCCCATTCATTATCTCCACTGTATTTCACTATCTCCCATTCACTATCCCCACTGTATTTCACTATCTCCCATTCACTATCTCCAGTGTATTTCACTATCTCCCATTCACTATCTCCCCTGTATTTCATTATCTCCCATTCACTATCTCCACTGTATTTCACTATCTCCCATTCACTATCCCCCCTGTATGTCACTATCTCCCATTCACTATCTCCCCTGTATTTCACTATCTCCCATTTATTATCCCCCCCTGTGTGTGACGCCCCAGGCCCCGGGGCCTCGTTCCCTGGCTCTCTCGCTTACGTGTGATGTAGAGCGTGAGGTAGACTCCGGCGGTCGAGGCCGCAAGGCAGAACCGTGTGATGATGAAGACGGAGGGCGAGGGAGAGACGCACACCAGCACTCCAAAAATAACCGAGAGCGTGAGGGACGTGAGCAGAGTCTTCAGCCTGCCCAGCCTGGCAAAGCAGGAGAGAGAAGCCGGGAAAGAGAGGGAAAGAGGCAGACGGAGAGTAACACATGAAGGGATTATTATTAGCCAATGTCTCTCCTGTTAACGGCTTATAAAATAAAGCCATTCAACACTGCATTGGGCTACATAACGAAGAATAACACAATTCAAGACCTTAGAATTATGAGGTTCTAACTGACATTTTTGACTAAATGAGTTGGTGTCACAAATACGTTGTTTACAGGGCAATTTGATAGGATTTTGATATTTTGATATTGGACATTCAGACTACTTTCTGGGTGTCTGTCATTGTGATCTGTGATTGCTGTGTTAGGATGAGGATGCGTTGAAGCTCAATGTCTCGGAAAAAAACTACTCGGAACACAGATAGAACCTTATAATTCCAAGGTTACAAATTCACTCTGGAGCCCTACTGATTTGCCTCCTCAGCCCAACATTTCCACCTCAGCTTCTACCCTTTCAACTCTCTTCCCACCTCTCACCTGTCAGCAGCATAGCCCAGGAGCAGGCACCCTGTTAGGATCCCCAGGATGAAGCAGACCTCCTCCACAGGCACCATCCAGTACTGCCCACACACCAGGTCCCACTGCGACACACACACACACACACACACACACACACACAGGGGAAAGGGGTCAGACAAAAGAGATCAGCCCGTTGATTCCTATCAATAATTCAGACACATAATAAGCTCCTCCGTGGCACGGCTGCCAGCGCTCTGACAGATGGCACTCCACGCTCCGCCGTTTTGTTTCGATCGCGCGATCGTTTTACGGAGGCCGTCGCCACCCGAACCCGGCGTCGTTCTGAGAACGGCAGCAGGACTACGGTACGTCCCTCCCTGGCCAGCATTGAGACTGCCGCTCCCTCGGCCACCGCTGGCCGGTCGGTGTGCGCTAGTAATGATCCGCCGAGAGGGCATTTCACCGCGCAGCCCTGCAAACCGCAGCCAACAATATGCAATGTCATTCTGCCAAGAATATGTGCCCATACTACCCCGTCACGTACTCTTACACCCGACCTGACACATCAGCACCACAGCATTCCAGGCAAGAACACCTCATACTGTAATAGTCACATGTTTGACCAGGAAGGAACTAAGAATGTCCAATGAGCCTGAAAAACTGGTTCCGGGGCCACCACTACCAGCATGTAGATGCTAACTTAGTTTCCCCACACCTCCCTGGGTCCCATCTCCCATTCGGCTTTGCGCACACAAGAATGTCCATAGTGTGGTCCTCCAGACAAGTTCACAGACCTTAGCTGAGAGCCAATGCGAAAACTTGTTTGTATTTATTTTTTTGTTATTCCACCTCTCCACAAAAGTGAAAATAAAGATTTGAAATTTGCGAGGATGCCGTGGGAGAAATGCCAGAGAGAATGCAAGTGTGGTGAGAGAGAGAACAGGGGTAAAGCCCCTGGAGCAGTTTTGGGGTCAAGGGCCTTGCTCAAGGGCCCAAGGGCAGGGTTCCTTTAAGAGGCCCCAAATTCATCTCTCCAGATGCAGGTCAGCATCCCTGTACCACATGCCAATAGCTCCCTTGGTGGAATGAGAAGTATGCCACCTCTCAGCACCTCTCAGCAGCTTTCAGACTGAAGACAGTCCTTAAAAGCGTTATTACTGTACTACATTACCATCATTATCTCTGTAATGTGGGATGGGATTTCACATCAGGAAATTGTGGAAAGAAATTGACTGGCCATTGTTTAATTAATGCAAAGTAGACCCACAGTATGTACAAACATAAGGATATCGACTCCTGCTGTAAGAGCCGGTATCACTACTCTGTAATACAGTAGCTAAACATCCAGGTGTCTATACAGCCTAGGGAATAGGTTTAACCTAAAAAAAAAAATGGAACCAAAGGTTTCTGCAAAGCAAATAAATCACACAGCATGACATTGTAGCCGACTGGCGCATTCCTGCAACCTTTCCCAGTACCACAGAAAAATCACATCTCAGGAAAAAAAAGGGCTACAACAAACATTAAAGGCAGTCCCAGTCAATGGCAGGAGAGATTCTGGGGCAGATGGGGGAGGTAGGGACATGTCAGCCTCTTCCCCCGTCTCTGCAGCACAGCCAGAACACACGGCCTCTGCAGAAAAAAGCTCCACGAGACGGATTCGCACCACCGCCCCGGGAGTGGACTGACCTTTAAAAAACACCTTTCATCTCCAGCCAGACACCAGCTACAATACCCTCCATCTCCAGCCAGACACCAGCTACAACACCCTCCATCTCCAGCCAGACACGAGCTACAACACCCTCCACCTCCAGCCAGACATCAGCTAAAACACCCCCCATCTTTAGCCAGACACCAGCTAAAACACCCTCCACCTCCAGCCAGACACCAGCTAAAACACCCTCCATCTCCAGCCAGACACCAGCTAAAACCCCCTCCATCTCCAGCCAGACACCAGCTAAAACCCCCTCCATCTCCAGCCAGACACCAGCTAAAACCCCCTCCATCTCCAGCCAGACATCAGCTAAAACCCCCTCCATCTCCAGCCAGACATCAGCTAAAACCCCCTCCATCTCCAGCCAGACATCAGTTAAAACCCCCTCCATCTCCAGCCAGACATCAGCTAAAACCCCCTCCATCTCCAGCCAGACATCAGCTAAAACCCCCTCCATCTCCAGCCAGACATCAGCTAAAACACCCCCCATCTTTAGCCAGACACCAGCTAAAACACCCTCCATCTCCAGCCAGACACCAGCTACAATTCGGTGGCTGTGATGTATGATCTTAGAACTCCCCAAGCGACGGAACTGGTAAAAATCCCCTGCTCAGTATAAATCAGTCGTGAAGAGCATTGGCCACAAGGTGCACACTGGCAGGAGAGTAGCACTGATATGGTGGTCCTAGTCGGGACACGCCCACGCCGTTATGTATATGGTTCTGAAACAATGATAGCACAGTCACACACGTGGGAGATGAGCGCATATTTGCATGCTCCGCTCTAGGGCTGCATGGTATATCTTATATTTATCATCGGCATGCGCAATAAACACATCGCAAAAGACTGCTCAAACTGCGATCAATAGTATTTATTTAAATTGATATTCTGTTAAATTGATTGGATGTTTATGTGCAATTTGTTCAATAAAAGCATGGTGGAAATAATGTATTTACATTTTTTTTTTTTTTTTACACTCAGTGGGCATAGGTTATTCATGGTCTGGGGCCTATGTCAGCAGTGTACTTTATGACACTGCAGTCATTTAGCAGACGCTCTTATCCAGAGCGACGTACAATAAAAGTGCAAATCATAACCAGGCACAAGTGCGCTGAAAACCTTAGAGGAAAGTACAGTTCCAAGTCCTAGAGTGAACACATAGATAAAACTTGAACCCTTAAAAGAGTAAATAAATGACTCTTAAGAGCGTAGCTGAAGCAGAAACACATTAGAACTGTGCACAGTTCAATATGTGTTTGTTTATCGCAAGTTACATCGTCATCACAATATTCAACAACGTTATGGCATATTGTATATTTCCATCATATCGAGAAGCCCTATACCACTTTGCTGCAGGACACCACACTCTCGCGTACGGACCGCCATTCAGAGCTCCTCACTCAGCGGCAAGGATGTTGCAGTCGAAAGGCCTCTCTCTCCTGAAGGATACCAGTAAATACGGTGTGGTTATAATACACATAAACCGCACAGTCTTCGGGAAGATGAGCTGCATCGCGTGCCAGGTTCTCTCAGCGGCAGAGTATGAATGAAAGCGCAAGACGTGAAAGTGCGGGTGCAGGCTTGTGTGGCCAAGCCTCTCCATTAAGGATCCTTTCAACTCAGCAGACGGGTAAGCCCTGCTGAGAGATGGCACAAACCCAGCATCATTCAGAGAGGGATGGTGCAGGCCATCACTGGAGAAGACACATCCCAAAATATTTCCATCTCACAAAGGTGCTACATTCAAGTTGAATACTATTAGTAACTGCTACTGCAAATATATGAAAACCTTACAAAGAAATAACAATTTAACAAAACATGCTGACTTTTCATTATTGGTGTGAATTATTACTACAGTAACATGTATCCCCCCCCGGACAATGTGATCTTAATATGACAGACCAAAATGAAGATTAATTTGTTGTAATATCAATGGGACTTTATCTACGGCAAATATGGCCATGGACTTTTTGTGGAAACAATCGAGACCCTATACATTAGAATCTTCATTAAGTAAATTTAATTAAATTTCATCTTCACCCCGAGATCACAGGCGAAATTAATTACCAAACACAGCAGAAAGCGTTCGGTGTAATTAATTCTCACAGCAATCTCAGTTCACACGAGAATTCCAATGCTGGTTCCCCTCACGCAAGTGATTCAAAAACAGTGGATTGATCAAAAACCTCAAAATGGGATTGAGGACTCTTTCCCCGACGTGAGCGTCTGTGCATTTCGGGCTCAGCCCCGTTTCCGGGAAGCACTGCGCACACGTTGCTTTGTGCGTGCTGACATTGTGCAGATGCTCACATAAAGGGCAGTTTATAGTCCGGTGACAGAGCGTCGCAGCGACCTACGACATTCAGCAACATCTGGGTCACACTCTGGGCGACTGGAGTGCGTTTATACTTTTTGCTAAAAGGACAACGGCCACAGCCTACGTTGGGCGACAATCAAACATTCATGAATGTTCTGCAGTGTCAGTCGAGCGACACTGGCCAGACTATAAACTGGACCTAACACACACGTACCACACGTATTAACGCCAGTGTGCCACAGCACAATAAGAAACACACACAAATGTCCCAACCGTGGATACTCATCTGAAAAGAAAACACTTGCCAAAATCGCAAGATACCATTGAAAGCCGTAATGGTGCTGAAATGCATTCTCAGAAAAGATCAAGGAATGAAAAGTGCCAAAAAAGGTAAAAATTCTTGTCGCTGGGGCGGTACCATATAAGTGCATAAAATTGCACCTCCAGCAATATGTATACAACTCATTTGTACCTTTTTTGTTGGGAAATTTTACTCATATGCACCCAAAGAGAACATTTCTGTACTTAGAGGGAATGGGAAAATAGACCCTTGAAGAACAAAAATGTACCTCCACTGTTACTTTATTTCTCAGAGTGATATTAACATCAGTAGACCACTGCACAATAAGAAACACACACAGACGTATCAACCGTGGATACTTATCTGATGAAAACCCCCCTGGCCAAAATCACAAAACGGTATTGAAAGCCACAAAGTTGTTGAAATGAAGGTACGAAGGTCTGAAGAGTGGCTAAAAAGGTACGAATGCCATCCTGGCTACCCCGAAATCACAAGACAGCATCACGCTGAGCGCGGCAACGGAGTTTGAGTGGCGGGAGCCGGGGGGGTACCTCGGTCACGATGTTGTTCCTCAGCCCCTCGGTGACGTTGTACTCCCAGCCGTCTTCGCAGGCCACCGCGCCGGCCTGCGTGCCGTTGACGAACTGGTACTGCGTGCACTGGGACCAGCCGCCTTTCTGCCCCGCCCGGAGGCCGTGCTCCCAGGGCAGGGAGGCGTTCAGCAGCTGGGCCGTCGGGGAGGGCACGGGCAGCCGGCAGTGGTGCGGGGAGGACAGCGTGAGCAGGGGGTCGGAGGAGAGCAGGAACGACAGGAAGAGGTTGGGCAGGACGGAGAGGCAGAGGAGCACCCTCTGCTTCCTGCGGCCCAGGGCCAGGATCATCACCTCCCCCGTGGGCGGGAGGGAGGGAGGCGGGGGCAGGGTGGAGGGCGCTGGGGAGGACGGGGCGGGGGACGAGGGGAGAGATGACGGAGGGGGAGGGGGGCAGGGCGAGGGGGAGGGGAGGGGTGGAGAGGGGGAGGTCATGACTCAAAGGGGGCGTTTGTGGTCTGCTCGTTTTGGTTCTGAGCGAAGCGGCAAATCTCCCGGGTCTTTTACGGTCAATCTATCGGCCCGACAGGAGACGAAAAAAAGAGAAAGAGAGAGAGAGAGAAAGATAGACTTTTTTTTTTTTTTTTTGTCTGTGTCTCTCCCTCTCTCCCTTCCCCTGTCAATCTCCCCGGAAGGAAAGCAAATATCTGCGGAGAGAAGAAAACAGATAGACAGAAAGTTAATACTAATCCCCACTTTCATTCATGAACATATGCTTCGTCTTGTCATGTTTAATTGTGTGGGAGTCACGGCAGTGGCGATAGTAACACACGGCCACAGAGGCCAGCCACAGAGGCCAGCCCCCGAAAACATTAACGAGTTCACCATCTGGTAAGCCCATAACATTCACCAAGACGCTACACTGTCAACTGCCGTTTCTAACACCAGTGCTAGAGAAGCCGTTGAGAGTAGAAAGCAGTTGAAAGCAAAATATTCCCTCGGCTAACTACCGTACAGTCTCAGAAATAGTATAGCCTACAGTTGAGGTACATTTTTGTTCTTCAATGCTCACATTTCGCAAATGTACCCTGAAAGTACAGTAATGTTCTCTTTGGGTACAAATGGTTTTCCGAGCAAAAAATGTGCCAATTAATTACATACTGCTGGCTAGGAGTAGTTTATGCACCGATAGGGTACCGCCCCAGCGACAACCATTTGTAGCTTTTCAGGCACTTTTCGTACTTCTACTTCCGATAGTGTACCATACACTTAAACCCAGGACCCAGCAGGCTACAGATGTATAATGTGGCCGCTCTGGGCCCGCGTCACCATAATAATAATAATGTGTAACGCCACAGGACCCGTAAGGGCTGTTGAAGAAATCCCATTGTGTTACATAATGCGTTATACGGCAAAGGCGCTATTTATGGATACACTGATTAAAAGTAAGATAACGCATTCTTTAAGCAAAAAGGAAACTCCCAACAATGAGGCGATAAAGTCACACTGACAAATTCACAGACCTACTGTAACTTGAATGAGGTATTGCAGTAACACAACGACTGTCACTGCCTATCACGGCCATGCCACTGTAAACATAGTGGCAGTGGCATAGCTTGTTACCATGTGTGAAATGTTAACAGTATGAACAACAAACAAACACTTTTTTTTCCCACCACAAAGTCACAATGCCACACCAAACGCGTTTGCTACGAGGCTAGGGGTAGGAACAGTAGCTAACTTACCCTTCTCACACTGTGTATTTGTATGCGTCAAGGGGGAAAAAGCTGCTTTCGAGACAGATATTTTCAAGTGTCTACAGCTCTTCGGAGAAAATTATTGTGACACGCCAATAAATAAGAAAATCGCGAATATGTAAAGAAAGAAAATAAATTTCCAACCACTCCAAACTGGGTCTATTTTCACCGCATTCCCCCGTCTCACTCTCGCCTCTTTCTCGTTCGGCTTTGTCTATAATTTTCCCGTCCACCCCTTTTGTCCTCTGTGAGTCCGGTATGTTTTTCTCTAGAAACGATGTATATTCCAAAAGTAAGTTCGTACTGTCTTATCGTCTTTTTTCCAATATCGATACATTGCATGCATCCGTTTTGCTGTGTAGACAGACAGGTTGATGCTAGACTCCTGCCCGTCGCTGGCTGCTAGCGTTGTTGCGACCCAAGTTTATGTCCGCCGACATAAAACCAAAAAAAATAATTATATAAGTTCACTGTTCCACCAGGGTGTTAAAGGGAAGGGCACTGGAAGAGCCGGTTTCAGTGGTGCACGGGGCAAAAGGAAAACACAAATCTTCGGGAACACGAATACACTCGGATACATTCGTTTAATGACATCACCCTTAAAACAGCAAGGACCTGTGGCCACACGGGGGAGACAGATCAATATAAATCATTAATTCGCTAGCGGGAGTGCGAAGAGTTTTGCGTGATTTTAAATAAGTACCTATATTTTCAGTGTATAGCTTATCTGAAGGAATACTATTAAGCTCAGACATCGAGCCAGAAAGGTGAGTTTAAGGAATTGAAGGGTTGAAGCGTTGAATTCCATGCCCATGGCAAATAAGTGCTAAGCGCTTGGTATCTTATACTACATTGGAACAAAAATGTAAAATGTATCTTTATCCATGGCTATAAAGCTTTTCTAAACTTCAAATAAGAAATAACAAAAGTATAGGTCTGTTGTCTTGGCCACATGTAGCTCCAGAAGGCCACCATGTCTGCACATCTGACTGGCTGGTGACACCTGTCTTTTGAATTGTTGAATGGTCCAACTAAATTTCAGATTAAGCAGCTGGATGCCTGCCAATGGAAGCTAAATTGACTTTGACACAGGAGGATGTTTTCTTCTGGTTGATGTTTGATTGCAATGATTAACCTGAAATGTATCAATGATGGCTCAGGCAGTAAGAGCAGTTGTCTGGCAGTCGGAGGGTTGCCGGTTCAATCCCCTGCCCAGGCTGTGTCGAAGTGTCCCTGAGCAAGACACCTAAATGCTCCTGATGAGTTGGTCGGTGCCTTGCATGGCAGCCAATCGCTGTCGGTGTATGAGTGTGAGTGTGAGTATGAATGGGTGAATGAGAAGCATCAATTGTAGAGCGCTTTGGATAAAGGCGCTATATAAATGCCAACCAGATCATGACCATGCCTTAATTGACTCACAATTCATTAAGCAACTATTAAAGATTGTGATTATTATCTCTGATGTTGTCGATTAAAATATCTGATAAAGCTTTCACAAGAACGTCTAGAAAAGATTTTGCTTTCTTTAAGAATTTAAACACCTAAACATCGTGTGGCACCAAGCCCAGATTAGTGAGAAACTGCCAACTCACAAAAACCTGAGGAGAACCTGTTCATTCTTGCATGCAGAGTGTGCCAGATGAACTATAACCACAAATAAGTTACTTGCAGTTTTCACGAATACACCAGCCTTCCTAGCACACACTCTCACTTATCAACTTCCCAGCGTAGATTTTTCACCTCGGAGCAACAGCGCCTCACACCTAGACCAGGGGTAGACGAATGGCTCGATTGAGTCAAATTAATAAAGAGCACAGCAGGAACAAAAACACACACAAAAAAAGCCAGCATACACAGCATGCTTCGCGGACTATGGGGAGCATTAAAAGGGAACACTAATGTCGACATTATTATTAGTGAAAGAATGTGTCGAGATGACGGATTTAATATAGCCGCGTTAATTACGTTGTGGATTGAGTCGTGAAATGTGAGAAGTTGCTCCTGTTGTGGCAATGGCACTATTGGTGAAATATGAGATGCCGAATGGTTTTAGTGTTTCATTCTTACGTGTCCATTAGTATTGTTTCCACCTGGGTGCATACCCCTACCCCAGTTTGTCCTCCACCTCATAAAGTCTATCACTACAGTATATAATCAATATGTCACTGAAGTGTGCTTCCTGCACTGAAGGTATTATACATTATTAATGTTTTTTATAGAGACATAGTGTCAAAATATTCCATGGGCTATCTGTCTCCAAAAGTTGGCCTTTCTTGATTGGTATTTTTATGGAAGTATATGAACGTTCAGTACATACCCTCGCCGAGCTCTTTATTAGGAACATTTTTACTTTCTTGCACCTACTTATTAATGTGATTATCTAATCAGCCAATCATGTGGCAGCAGTGCAACGTATACAGTCATGTAGATACGGGTCAGGAGCTTCAGTTAATGTTCACATCAACCATCAGAATGGGGGGAAAATTTGATTGTGGAATGATTGTTGGTGGTAGAGAGGGTGGTTGAGTATCTCAGAAACTGCTGATCTCCTGGGATTTTCACGCACACTAGTCTCTAGAGTTTGCAAAGAATGGTGCAAAAAACTAAAACTATCCAGCAGTTCAGGCAGAAAGGCCTTGTTAATGAGGAGAATGGCCAGACTGGTCTTCAGGCAACATTACTGTTCTGCAATTTTAATTCATACCAGGCTCCTGTGTACATGGCTTTTTTGATCACTACTACATAACACAAGTTCATACAAGTCTCTTATCTGTTCTTTTGTCCCATCACCAAAGCCTTTTCATAGATCTCTTCATTTTGATTATCTCCAGTTGTGGCTTTCTATATACAGTTTCTTAGTTAGTGTTGAGTAACATATCTTAGATGAAATTGCTTCTTTCCTAATTCTGTGGGGATATTACAGTCCTGGGACCGCAGATTGCTACACACAGAGAATTACATTGAAACACAAATTCATATCTCTCTCATTCTCTCTCTCTCTCTCTCTCTCTCTCTCTCTCTCTCCCTCTCTTCCTCTCTCTCTTACACATGCACAACACACACACACACACACACACACACACACACACACTTTTCAGTGTTTAAAATGGATGGCTGTGCATTTTCTGTTTGCCCTGCTTCGACAGAAATCTAACCCACAGGAAGGCTCTTGCATTCTTCCACTCTGATGCTATCGTGTATTATCTGTCCCATGCTGTTTCGAAATCTTACCCGTCCCATGTAGTTTGACCCAGCTCTCTCTCCTCAGAAAACATCCTTGTCATTGTGTCTGTTTGTAACGGCCTAAGCTGAGAGAGAGAGAGAGAGAGAGAGAGAGAGAGAGGCTTTTGACTTTTAACTTCCCTTTATTAACAATAAGAGAACGATATCCAGAAATCAACAATATTGACATAAGAAAGAGTGTGCATTTGTTAGTGTGTGTGTGTGTATGTGCATGCACATGTATGTGCATGTGTGTGTGTGTGTGTGTGTGTGTGAGAGAGAGAGAGAGAGATAGAAAGATAAAACATAAACCTTGAAAATGCACTTCCACATGATGAATGATTAGGCTAAACTCTGTGTGGTTATCAAAGTTAAATAGGTCGTATGAAGATGAGAAGCAGAAACCTCTTTCTCTTTTATGGTTATGACTTATTGCATACGTGAGCGATAATGCAATAGAAGACCTGGGATTTTTAAACAGGAGCCTCGTCACATCCTCCTTCACATGGTTTCAAAACGTTTGAGATCTGCCACATAAAACCTTTTCACTCTGAATCTCCTTTTATACAGAACACACAACCTTCATCTGCGTCATTTTAATCTGTGGCACCTTCACTAAAAAGAACAATCTACCAGAGCCCAATGTACCCATGTATGCGAATAATAATAATAATAATAATAATAATAATAATAATAATGATAATAAGACGAAGAAGAAGAAGAAGAAGAATCATCATCATCATCATCATCATCATAATAATAATAATAATAATAATAATAATAATAATAATAAGAATAATAGTCATAATCAAGACTATTGGTCAAACGACTGTTTTAAAAATATGTATTTTTAACACTGATGTTCGATTTATTTTCAACAAATAATACCTTGAAATGAGTAAATAATGTAAATACAATAAAAGATGCCTCCCATTTTTAATTCAGTGTTTTGTAGTTATTTATTCCGTTTTTGTTTTTTTAAACAATGCTTTTTACAGTTTTTGAAAATGGAGAAAGGAGAGAAAAAATAGAGATTTCATTTTTTTATAGAGGTACAATAGATAGGCTGTAGTCTCATAGACAAATAAGCTGTTGTTTTATGTAATCTGTAGAATCACACACATTCACATTTAATAATTTGTATAGATTGTGATCTGCTCCAACTAAATGTGCCCTTGTCGTAATATCTATTCGGCTATGCCAGTGATTATGGATAATCACCGCCGTGTTTACAACATCGTTTTAACTTTCTTGGGACACCTTAATGCTGTATGTTTTGTATATTGTATGCAATGTGCTTTACATTTTGTTTGTCCTTTAGCCTTTAGGAGTTCAGTTTTTTTCTGGTGCACTCATTGTGGTCAGAAACTATCGTCCTGGCATGTCCGCCGATTGCAACACCCATTGATCTTCCCATGTCTTGTTCTCATCGTCGCTATGTTGAAATCTACACAGGAACTCTTGTGTTTGTGTGCATACGCATGTACTATATAGAAATAGTTTATTTATTTATTTCTTATTTGATGGTGTCACCATTGTTTTTAAAACCGTTTGCATTACTCAGGGAGTTTGTGAACGTAATTATATTGTACTCGTACAATGACAATATAAAGGGAATCCGACTCTGAATCTGAACCCTTCACAAGCAGTGTAGCAAAAACGCAACAAAAAAACCCCCATATACTTCTATATTCCAAACAGCCACTGACACCTCTTCAGTAGTCCAAAATTTGAGAAAAAAGTTTTAAAAATAAAAAGTATTTCTGTCCTTTATTTGTCGTCCTCCATCCTCTCAGCAGTTCTCCTCCCGCGCAAGTTTGTCCTCCCTCTGCCGAGGGTGGCGCTGCGACAGGATGAGCTTCAGAGTGTCCAGCTCCTGTGTGAGTTGCCCAATCAGCTTCTGAAGCCTGCGGTTGTCATCCTCTAGCTGCAGCGCCCTCTGGTGGGTGATCTGGATGCGGCGCTTGGCTTTGTCGCGACTCTTCCTCACCGCCATGTTGTTCCTCTCGCGGCGCATGCGATACTCGACGCTGTCCTTGCTTGGAATTTTCTTCTGCACGGACTGTCGAAGGAGAGCAGGAGGGGGAGGGGGGAGGAAGGAGCTGAACTCCTGTGCGTGTGTGTGTGTGCGTGTGTGTGTGATAGAAAGAAATGAAATAGGGCAAGAAGGGGAAATGGACAGCTTAACAAGACGTAAAACATTTTTTGCCAATGAGGTCAGGCAGTTTGACTCATTTCAAGATTAGCCAATGGGGTGAGAAAATTTCAAACAAGTACTAAAAACAAGTACTTTCTCCTTGCGAGAAAAAAAAAAAAACCTTATGTTATGTTATAAAACACTCAAGACAGCCATTTTTTGCAGTGCAGGTAAATGACAGGCCGACCGATTGACACACATACATTCAAACACTGCCCTACCTGGGGTAACATATGAGTCTGCTGTCCGTGTCTCTCCGCGGAGGGACCCGTTAGGCAGGGAGGATAGGGCATGTATCCCATCATCTGCTCTGCCATCCTGTCAGCCCCAGTCCTCGCTCCTCTCTGAACCCCCAGGGGCTGGCTGTACGGCACCCCGGCCGCCCGCGGCATGGGCCCAACCGATGGGCTGAGCACTGGGGTGCAAGAGTCGGGGTTCAAAACCAAGGAGTTCACCGGGAGGGAAGGGTGATCGATGGAGTGGTACAGCAGAGGGGGAAGGGGGCTGCACTCTTGAATAACAGAAGGCTGGGATTCAGACATCTGTTGGGAGATTCAGATACAGCGGATTAGGCGCAAGGCTGTGACTAAACAATATGTAACAAAAAAATGTTTTCATCACACTCTCAGAAATAAACGTGAGAAAAGTGTTTAAATGCTTGTTGCTGGGGTGGTACCCTACCATATATGTACACAAAATTGTACCCCAAGGCAGCAATATTTCATTAATTTTTGTACTTTGGAAAACATACTCATTTGTTCCCAAAGAGGACATTATTGTACTGTCAGGGTACATTTGGGAAATTTGATCCTTGAAGAACAAAAATGTACCTCCACTCACTTTATTTCTGAGAGTGCAGTTCTCATCATTGCCCCACATTGTTTTGAGCAGATATTAAACAAAAGATTTTAAATATTTTTTGACTCATGAATATTTGTATGTATTTTTTGACAGCAACCTTCCTCTTAACAAAATAAATACACATTTCATACTGCAGTGCTTATAATGTATGGATATTTACTATGAACAACTGGAACGAGATGAAGTTACTCAGGTGAAAGTGTTTGATGTATAAAAAACATTGATCTCTATCACATACATTTCATAATCAATGCGTTCTGAAATTCGGCTTTTGGTCCTTCACTTTTAGTTCTTCAGCTGCTTCAATGTGTAGACAGCAATAGGTAATCATGGAAAATTCTGTTTCTGAACTCATCAGGGCTATGAAAAACAGCGAATCTAGTATTATTTGGTATACCTTGACAAAACCCCATTAAAAACGTTAATTCAGAATTTCGAATTTCATTGGAAAGGAGGTGTATATACATCATTAATTAAAGACAGACTTACCCCTTCAACAATGTCTCTTCTCTGTCTTCTTCTGTTTCTTTTCCTGTCTCTTTTATCTCTGTCTGACTATCCTTTAAATTCAGTTGTTTAGTAGCTAGCGGTCCATCACACCATTTTACTTCCTCAAATATAACCCCCTCCCTCCCTCCCTCCCTCCCTCTCCCTCTCTCTCTCTCTCTCTCTCTCCCACATACACACTCTCTACTGTTAGAGTAAGTAGCAACTAGCAGATCTACTTTTAACTTTCTTATTTTCACTTTCACATCTCAACAAGACTCTGCAGACATTATGGAATGTTAGATGTGAGAATTAATTTGGTGAGCGGGGATAATGTGGTGCACCTGTGCCTGTTAATTATTCAAAATCTGGGATATGTGTGTATGTGTGTGTGCCTGTGTGTGTGCCTGCATGCTTGCATGCGCGTGTGTGTGTGTGTTTGTGTGTGTGCCTGAGTGCATGTGTGTGTGTGTGTGTGTGTGTGTGTGTGTGTGAACTGAACTATTTCTCCATTAGGAGCATTTTATATTTTATATATACCTTATACCTGTATATGATATACAAGCAGAACAAAGCTCTATACATGGTTCAATAAATGAAAGGTACATTTTGCAGAATGCAATTCATATTTCTTTTTGGAAAATATTTCATTGAGAGACAAATTATACATATCATGTTGCTTATCTTGGGGCCCTTATGGGTATGTAGTGGTGTAAGGGGTATAGTGAGAATATAATGTTTTAATGTTTTACTGTAAAATAAACTAGAATTGTATGTTGTCCACCTTATGCATCAACAGAGGAAAAACAAAGGTTGTGCATTTGTGAAAATGTGTCCATACAGTATGGGATGTTGTAGAACATTTCACTGACAAAACAGTTTTATATCAATACTTTACATATTTTTCTAAGTGGTTCAGATTAATTCCATCATAAGTATCGTGTGATTTCATTGGAACTATGTAATTTAATTATAAATGCAATGTGTCTGCAATGTTTATTGCTGCAATATAAAATAATATAAGAACATTCATTCGATTAATAATATTTACAGGAGTATTGCTGCGCACAATGGTAGGCTGAGAAAGATTAAGAACTAAAGTGATACAGAAACTGTTCACATTATTGATCTTCAAACAAATTATCCATCTAAACACAAACCGTATCTAAATTGCTTTTTCCGTTTGAAAAACAGCGCTTGTGTCGAAATTCGCGCTGTTTGTCCATATTCAGTTACCGTATTAATCCACGTTTCCGTCTACGTTCAAGATGGCGGCGCCCGGTGTTGCGAACGTGAGTACTTCTGGTGTTTATTTTAATATTTTTTAAGTTATCGGTTATTGGCTTTACTAATTACTGCTTACCTCAGCATTGGACTCCAATAATTTACCTGTGCTATGCTGGCTGAAATCAAATTGGAGGGTACTATTCAAGTTTATAGGCTCAATCAAAAAATCAGCTTGCAAATAGCTAGTTATTTCCTTGTGTTTTTAAACACATTGCTGACTTGATATGTAGAGTATTTATGAGCACGACGTTCTGTTTTTACATAAGGGAATAAGGAAAAGCTTTCTATAATCACATACACTATCATTTCTCCAGGACCTTGTGGACAGCGATTTGCCCATTGCTACGCAACTACTGAACAACATCACAGAGCAGGTTTGTATTTCTTATTCGTATTCAAAGTGAAGCGCATATCTTCCGCTATATGTATTCTAGTGTTAATGTTAGTGCTGGAGTCGTAAGACTTATAAAACGTTGGCTTCAAATGATCATATTCTTGTTTTGCTCAAGGTTGCTTCGGTGACGGGCCATGTACAAGGTTTAATAAAGAGAGTCCAAGATGGATCATACAACACCAGCAAGGTAAGTGGATGGGGGGCCAGGGTAAGATGGAATGAGATTTTACAATGTTCAGTGCTCATGTTAATTCGGATTTTTCGGTTCCATATCCATTCAGTCATGTTCCATCGTGTATGGGTGTGTCTGTTTTAGTCACTAAAGACATAAGTGAATACAATGAATTCATATACTTGCTGTATCATTAAGCTAGGCTATTTGCTTTAACTGTGAAACTCCAGTGAATTTCTGTGTTTTATATTATTTAACACATAAAACAGTTTGAATTGCATTATTTAAGAAATTGTTATAAAATATATTTTGGTGATAAATTAATGTACATGTGGTTTGCTGGTACAGCATGTTCCGAAACTGAATACACAGGCTTACACTCAGTCTTTATGAACTTGTCTAGTTAATGAATTACAAAACATAACATGAACATATACATGTTTTCTTTACTGTATCCCTCTTCTTTTTCTTTACAGGGCCTGTCGTTTCTGGACCTAAGATACCAGCTACTGCTGTTCTACCTTCAAGACCTCACACACCTGATCAGCATCAAGTCAGAGGGCAAGAGCCTGAAAGAAAATTGTGCCCTCTACAGGCTGGTCACTGTCAGAACAGTAAGTTGACCATCTGTCCTGTTTTTTTTTACATTACATTGCATGTTATTTAGCTGATGCTTTTATCCAAAGTGATTTACAGTTGATCAGACTAAGCAGGAGACAATCCCCCCTGGCTTAAAGGTCTTGCTCAAGAGCCCAACGGCTGTGCGGATCTTATTGTGGCTACACCGGGGATTGAACCACCAACCTTGCGGGTCCCAGTCATGTACCTTAACCACTAGGCTACCCCCTGTAGGCCAGGTATAAGTTGACTTGCTGTTCAGTGTTGGATATTCTGGCTGGAATCTTCTCCCCGACCTGCATATGACATCAGATTGCAATCGCTGACCCTCTGCCTTCATGGTCCTTTCCCACTCTAGATGTCTAATTATCTGTTTTTAACACGGTTCGTTATTTTAGATCCTGGAGAAGATGCGTCCTCTGGATCAGAAGTTGAGGTATCAGATTGACAAGCTGGTGCGCACAGCCCTGACCGGGAGTTTAGGTGAGATGTTCTTCAAAGTGTGTTTCCATGCTTTCATATTTCAAAGTGAATTCTTTGTTTAAGTAGTAATATGGTATTGCACAATGATGTTTTCCAATCAGTGGTATTAATCTGTGAAATAACCGGTTTTGTATTTTTTTAGCTGAAAACGATCCACTGCAGTTCCA
This sequence comes from Conger conger, assembly GCF_963514075.1. Lineage (NCBI taxonomy): Eukaryota > Metazoa > Chordata > Actinopteri > Anguilliformes > Congridae > Conger > Conger conger. The sequence continues at coordinate 3,442,099 of NC_083763.1, read as the reverse complement.
TCCCAACCCTGATAATCTTGTCAGCAAAGTAATAATTATTTTCTCTGGTCTTATTCTTTAAATTTATTTAACTTGAATTTATGTCATTAATATTGTACTGTACTTTTTGAAGGTTAAAACTATCTTTAATCTTTATATAAAATTTTAATACATGCTTCATTTGTTTTTAATGAAGTTTACATTGAGAAATAAGACTCATTCCAAAAAAATGTCTTTCAACTGCTTTCATGCTTCTTCTGTGGTTTTCATCTTTCTCAGTTCAGTGAGTCTGAGGACTCGGAGGATGAAGGAGAAAATACAGCCAAGGTTTCTGAGAAAAAAGAATCCTCTAGCAGAAAGTATGTACCACCCAGGATTGCCCCGATGCATTATGGTAAGTCAATTATGGTTACAGGTTTAACTTAATTCCTGTTTTTCTCTTTTTAATTGTGTATGTCTGTCTGGGACTCTTCGTGATTCATTTTTAATGTAAGCAAACTTAGTCCTCCCAGGCGCATTCAGACTCACCATTGGCTGCAGGGTCCTGTTTTTGCACTGTAGAGTAGCGCTAATCGACTCCACGTCCTGTGGGCCTCAGTGTCATTTGCTTCAACCGTGCGTTACATGATTTCACGAATTAACTTATCTGAACCAAGCAGTTAAAATAATGAGTGAAATCGGGTGGTGTAGTGCATGGCAGGAGCAAAAACCTGGAGCCACTGCGGCCTGCAGGACGTGGAGTTGAGTAACACTGCTATGGAATGTGAAAACGAACAGATTGGATGGAATGCTGGTTATTATAAGAGGTTACGGCCTCATGGGCACAGGCCACAGTAATCAGGAGGAATGTGGAGAAATATGGTGAGGAATTGACTTACAGATGGACTGGTTTCCCCTCTTCCTGTCTGTAGAGGGAGACATGACGGAGGCGGACAGGCAGAAGGACAGGGCAGACAAGCTGAAACGTGCAGCCCTGCGTAGCTCCCTGATCCAGGAGCTCCGGCAGCAGTACAGCGACGCTCCCGAAGAGATCCGGGAACGGAGAGACTTTCAGACCGAGCGAGAGAGTCGGGAAGAGCTACACAGGTCAGAGTCATCATCCTACACTGTGTGTCTAAGCACAGGGCTGCCCAACCCTGTCCCTGGTGGTCTAAAGTACTGTATGTTTGCACTCCAACCCTAACAAAGCTCCAGGAACAGGGTTCGGGCAGCTCTTGACCATGGGCAAGTCATGCATCCATTCAATAGTGAAGACCTTTGAATATGGTGCTCTTTACAATGGATATTATGGAGATCAGTATCCTTAGTTTTAAAGCTTAAAATTCTCCCAGGCTATAATTATACAGATATTTGGATATTTAAAAGGTTCTTTGGGCTGTTTTAATGCCATAAAGGCTCCTGTCTTGAGCTGTCCATACTCACATTTTTAAAAAATGTACACCCATTTTGTGTACACTGGCGTTAATGAACATTTCAGTCAAGTGCGGAATTAACTCCACGTGTTATAAAATGACCCTCCGCAGGAAGGAGTATGAGGAGTCCATGATGGTGCGTCTGGCCGTGCCTCGCCAAGAGAAAACTAAGCGGAAGCGAGGCATGCTGGGAATGTCATCTCAGTTGAGCAGCATCACGCGATTCGGAGACATCTCGGCCCTGACGGGAGGGGAGGGACCGGTAAGCACAGAACGCACTGCGGAATGATATGAGGAGATCAAGCGGCCAAAGCCGGACATCGTTTTTGATGCTAATTTCCTGGTCCTGTTGGGAGACGCTACTCACAACCGCCTCTGGTTGGCTCCAATATAGCATACAGTTTCAAACTGCTTTTTCCCAGCCCATGGATTGTCAAGGGGTGATGCAATGGGCACTTGGTCCATGCTTTGTCCACAGTCTATGGTGAAGATCTACAGCTACATGGGTGTAGTGGCCAACATATAATGAAAGCCTTGGCCACTTCCTCTGTTGAATTACTATGGAGTTGTCTGCATTTTCTGTGAAGCCCCTTTTATTAGTGTAGAAACGCACCAACCATCTGTTCAACATCATTGTCTTCCCTCAGGATGTTGATAACCCTCAGCCTAAGAAGAAGAAGAAGAAACTAATGAAGAAGAAAACAAAAAAGAGAGGTTCGATGATGCCTTCCACTTTCATTCAGAGAAGGGAATTGTTAAGTATTGTTAAGGTTAAATGGTTAAATTTGGTTGTTGTTCTCCCTTTTTTGCAGCTTTCAGGAAGCATCGGTAGAGGGCAGAAACCAAGATGGCAGAAGGTTGTTCTGCAAAATGGCTCAATGCATCAGTCTGTGTACAATGTATCGCACATGGTTTCCTATTAAAAGTAATTTTAATTTTTGAAGTCTCTTTTGTTTATAGTCGTCTTTGATCTTTAAACTGGGAATGCTTCCCTCAATTGCTTTAAAGTGGATGGGAGTGTAGCCTGGGGATAAGGCTGTACAATTAAGTTTGCTACCGATGGTGTCACTGAGGGAGAAAGGGAGGACTTTAGGAACAATCTCCCACACCTAATCATTTAATGTCCCCCATCAGAGCTTACCCCGTTCTATTTGCATTGAGTGAATATTGGCAACATCAGCTGTCCTTGCCGACCGTTAACCGTATGGCTATATCTTCACATTTGTTCATTTTTGTGACTTCGCCGATATTAGTCCAATAGTTTTAAAACACACCGGAGGATAATAGCTCGATAAAAGGGAATACTAGCGCCACATTTTCTGTTTAACATGATTTTCCATCGAAAAAAGATCCGTTATCCGTTAAAAGTTCGTTATTTTAACTAGTCTTTAAGTGACGTATTCAGCATTCATATGGGCGCGTGCATGACTTAACTACGGCTTGCTGTTCTACGCAGTAGCCAATTTGAAAACGGTTCTTCCATGTATTAGCTGCTAGACACATAAACCTAGAAACCGCTTATCAGTTAAAACAAACACAGACAGTTGGATGTTACTTACTACTCTCTTTTATCGAGCTATTGTCCTCCGTAGTGAGTGTGCACTTTAAAACTATTAATTTCTGCGAAAATCAATTGGAGTGAATGGGAGCTGGACGAATGGAAAATACGGCGGTGTGGTTAACGGTCGGCAGGGACACCTGGGGTACTCAGAAAATGCATACTCTTTCACTCCACCCTCCTCCGTGCCTCGGTAATTGATCTTTGTCGACTCCCTCCCTCCACTGTCCCAGTTTTGGAGTAGATGAGCGAAATTGCTTCCACGCCCACGTCCACTCCACTGGCGAAGTGTACAACGATGTAGGTTTGAGCGGAAGGACTTTTCTCGGTGACTTAATCGTGCTCATGCCCACGTTATACGAAATCTGGCACTATCCAGATCCAGAAAGCGGAGATGGCAGGTAACTTGAATTATGCAAGATATTTAGCCAGATTTGTGTCGTTATCACGCATAGCCTCCTATCCCGATTGTAAAATGGGAATATTTATGTGCACGGCAAATAAATAACACTTATGATCGGGCTATTTCATCAACAGAGGCCGTCAACTCTGATGACGGCAAATACGATAAGCATGTCCCAATTGTATTCCTTCCCCCTCGTTCACCCCTTTGCTCCACGTACTTTCGAAGACGTAGAGGAGTGTTAGTGGGGGAGGGTAGTGAAAAATAATGTTGCTAATATTCAATCGACGCAAATAATATGGGTTAGCTCTACAAATGTAATTGATCATATCCCTTAAAGCCCACTTGACTATGTTCAATGTGGATTTCCTCTCTTGGCCTTTGAACCATTATTTAGTTTAGTTTATTTATTTAGCACAAATTTTAGTACAAATCTGTGCAAGGTGGGAGCGAAGCCCTAACAGGCTTGTACAGAGCTCCACACCTAACCAACACTTACTCACTATTATCCTTTCTGACGTTGACAGTTGATGAATTCACTTAGCTAGCTAGCTCCGTCATTATAACTAATAGCCTAGAGATACTGAAATAACAGTGGAGGCCTGAATACTTGGGTGAGACTTACGTTAGTGGCCTAACGTTACATGAAACTAAAACAGTCATCGTGATAGATCATGGGTCTAAATTTAGACATGAGCGCAACATAAAGTGACTCTTTCAAAGAGCATGCAAGTACTGCGGTAAAGATGAGATTTCCCTCATTTGACTTCAGTTACACTGTAGGCTAGTAGGCCTAATCCATGAGACATAATCACTGTACGGTCTCCTCACAACTATTAGCCTAAATGTGACGATCACGTTTTATTCTAAATTCAATTAAAAAATCCTCAAACACTATAAACAAACTGGTTGGATAAGCGATTTTTGGCAATTTGAAATACCAGCAGCAGGCCTGTAGGATGTAGATAAAATTACAGCACTTATTGATAGAATGTCTTGGAAAAAAGTAATTTCCACCATGTATATATATATATTTTTTACTACCAATGAAAGTTATCCATTAACTTCTAGGAGCACGAAGTGGGCAGTCACAAATTCCCTCTTCTCTGTATTCCTGTTGTGGGAATTTGTATGTAATTTCACCAACACTATCTTACAATTCATCCTTTAAGAGTCACCAAAAAATAAAATAATTATGAACCCTTTTCTTTACACAGAATTCCAATTTTCATGTCATGCTTGAATCGGTTATGTACTGTACTTTCTGATTACTACAATACGAGTGGCAAATGTCCTACGATAGCTCAATTGAATTTCATTAATATGGTTGTAAGGATTTTTGCATAGTGGGCTCCAGAAATATTGGCACCCCTGACCAAAAATGGGTGAACGCCACCAGACACACA